>NC_084642.1:26821195-27036195 GCF_019802595.1 Syngnathoides biaculeatus | reverse complement strand
TCTGGAAAGTTCTGTTTCATACTTTCACTAAATCTTTTCCTCGTATGTCTTCTTTACTAACATTGTTATTTACTGTCAGAGAACGGTATTTTGTCATTTAAGGATGTTTAATGTCAGAAGAGTTGACATCACAGCAGTGGAAGACCAAAACTGCGCACGGCAGCTGAAGAGTGCCTGTTGTCCCCAGTTTATTCCCTCCTTTTATCCAGTCTACCCTGTCTACACCCTCACGAGGGTGTGACACAGCCTAATAATGTCTCAGTGTTTCTGCTATGACTCGACAGTCTTTAGTTTTTTTGGATACATAGATGAGAGAAATTAAAGGGTGTAGTAGTGTAACGTTTACAGCAGTCGACAACAAAGGGTCAGGCCTGAACCGATCTAAGATATGTGCCTAAAGGAGGCCAATCCTAACGGGCTACATATGTCAGCAAACTGTTTCTACTTATACAATACAGTGTTGGTACTTTTTGACCCCAAAAATAAACAGTCAAGAGGACAAAAAGCCTGTTATGACCCCATTTGAGATAGGCAAATCATTATGACTTCAAGCTGAAAAAGTCAGCCAGCACTCTGCAAGCAGTGAGATTGTTAGGAGAAAAAAAGAAAAGGAAAAAAAAAACAAGTGCTGCATGTGGGAGTCCTACCTTGAATGGTACCGTGTGCTAGACCCTCCCTTGGCTCTCAACTGATGTTTTTTGTGCAGATTATTCAATCTACAAAATAAATAGTTGTGCTCTATTTAAATAATACATTTGAAAACATACTTAATATACAGTGTAAAATATAGCTTGACTTTTGACAGTGCTGTAAAGGAGCAATTCTAAGAGATAAGCGGGTTTTTTTTTTTTTTTTTGCATTTTTGAAAAGGGGTTTTTATAGAATTAGGTCAAGTCAAGTCAAATCAAGGTTCTTTAGGATAAGCAACATCACCTAAATTTCACTGTTGCATTGTTTCCGCACCAAAACAAAGAGTATCACATCGTATTGCTCCCATACTTGACCAAATCACAAACCTCCCACCCGCTCTCTCTCTCTCTCTCTCTGTCTCTCTCTCTCTCTCTCTGTCTCTCTCTCTCTCTCTCTCTCTCTCTGTCTCTCTCTCTTCTCTCTCTCTCTCTCTCTCTCGCTCTCTCTCTCACACACACAATACATTATTGTTGTCGTCACCATGGTTATGAGTGTCATTAGCTGGTGTTTGATTCGACAAGACAAGCTCCTGTGTTCATAAAAGACGGGATGCGGTGGTATTTAAATACAAGATTTTATTGGAGTTGACTGACATAGGTCAATCCTAAAAGACCAAATTTGTCTTGAAATCTGATCCAGGCATTATGTGTTGTCTGTCTGTCTGTCTGTCTGTCTGTCTGTCTGTTTGTCTGTCTGTCCTTAAAAAAAAGTCCCATACCGCTGAATGTTTTGCCACGGACAAGATTAAAATCAAATTTTATTGGCCATCTAATAATAACAGATGATTGGGGCTGGAATACCACTATATTACTGAATTAGGGGGGAAAAACATTGTTTTTCAATTTTTTTGTAAACAGATTGATATGACATAACTGTCAATTAAAATAAAATATACAAATACATAAGTAAAATAGAAAATCAAAATTTCAAACTCAGAAATGATAAATTCTAATAAAATAAAATAAAATAAACTGATATTAGTAGAACATGATATAAAATGGTATTTAAAATTTTTCATCAATAAAAATTCTTGATCTGACAAACTTAATCTGAAGAAAAGTTAAATGCACTGGCCTGTCAAGGAATAAACACGAACGGTCTATACCTGAGATGTTTTGAAAATGCTGAAAGTTTACTTCAACATAATCGGCGTAAGTGGCAACAAGCTAGAGATATAGTGGAACAAACATTCCTGTCAGCAATCATGATGTATTGTCATAATCTTGCACAATTTACAGCGGTATCTATTGTCAATCCATTGATGAAATCTTGCAGTAGATAATCTATATCTTCCTAAAGCATGTAGAGGGGAAAGGTTTTCAACTTCAAGATAATGCGGTACCACGAGAAAAATGTTCGCATTTACATATATGGACAAACAAGTGTAATGTTAGAATTTAGATCAAGTCAACTAAATCATAATCTCATACTGATTATAATTAGATA
This sequence comes from Syngnathoides biaculeatus, assembly GCF_019802595.1. Lineage (NCBI taxonomy): Eukaryota > Metazoa > Chordata > Actinopteri > Syngnathiformes > Syngnathidae > Syngnathoides > Syngnathoides biaculeatus. The sequence continues at coordinate 27,034,059 of NC_084642.1, read as the reverse complement.
CTGAAACATTACCTGTGTTATATCCCAGAAATGTTTTCAGTGTAACTGAACTTCCTTTGACATGGCTCATGATGTTGATGACTTTCGACGTAAATGCGCTCACAGAACGTAAAGAAGCTCGGAACGTCCTCTTTTGGGATAAATTCTGAACATGCTCAGTAGGGTTAACTTGCATTTCCTGTTTACGGGTGAATACTGATTGTTTAGGATCAGGCTTGTTTTGTTACCAACGTTTATGAAATACACACGGTAATTAATGGCAAGACTTCACAAAATATGCGACATATTTCAATATCTATATATTTCTACTCGTAACAAATTTTAGGCGCGTGATTTTTCGTGATTGACTGCACAGATTTGCGATTGCGGTGGCACGTGGGCACATACGTGCCCATCAAATCACAGTGACTGTGACAGTAAATGTTTTTTGTGGTCAGTGATCAGATAAGCGAATTATGATATTAAAGCCACTCAGCCAATCAGCATAAACTGCCAATTATCGACTGAAGCCGATCAAGCCAATCAGATCGTTAAAAAGTCTTTCTCCACTTAGGTTATCGTCATCCTAAACAGTACTATTTAAAGCCCGGGTGTCATCCCTATAAACATTCTAAAATAGATGTTGTAATGAAAAATACATATAACATTATTCACTTCAATGTCTATACGGAAAAAAAAAGTTAGCGGAGATCCATGCACAAAGTTGCGCAATTTTGTGTCCCTCGACATCCAAGTGGTCGCCATATTAGTCGCGTCCTCTGTCCTTGACGTCAACGTCACTTCCGCCGTTAACCCTAAACCCTAAGTGGCTGCTACTATGGAAGGCGAACAACAGAGATATTCGCATTTTTCTGATGCCCCTTCTGACACTGAAGCTCTTTTCGAAAAGGACAACACCACACAACCGAGTGAAGTTACAGGGGCAATATTACACTATTGTTTCGAGCCCTCAGGGCAATAGTACACTATTGTTTCGAGCCATATTCAGATGATATCCGATCATGGCCAAACCGCATCCCATTCGATCCACTCCCGCGGCGGAGATGAGCCATCGTGGCTCATCGCAGCCGGCGGGGTGGCTTATGACAGAGCCGAGCGGTGCTGCTTTAGTCACAGTCGAGGCCGGGCGCTTTATGCGCGCACGCGACTGAGTAACGCATTCTTAGCTGGGTTTTTCAGAGCCGCCCCCGTCGCGCCCGACGCGCAGCCTTCGCAGAAGCTGTGACCGCCGAACGCGGCGCCTAAGCCGGTGTGGCTGAGTTTCGGCGCCCGTGGTGGCATATAATGAGGAGGTGGAGCCTAGCTATGTTGCTTTTAGGCGTGTGTTCAAAGTTGCCGCAGTACTCTATGAACACTATTGAGACATTGTTGGCTGGGCGACGCGCACATCGACACATTTCAAACGCGGATCTTTTGTTCCGTTATGAGAGAGATCGATTACGTGGTCTGCCCCAAACTATTATTTTTTTTTAGTAGCTGTATGCGCACTTCAACACATTTCATACACAGATCTTTTGCTACGTTATGAGAGAGACCGATTACGTGGTCCGCCCCAAACTATTTTTTTTTTTAGCTGTATACACATCTACCTGTTATTTGGAACCCACAAAGCTCTCGTCCTCTGCGCCCGTGCAATCCATTTTTCACAACAAACAGGGTCTCTTTCAAACTTATGAAGGGTAATTCCATTCTCCCGAGTGTTCAAGAAATGTCCGGCAATGCAATGAGCCGGCATTTTGGCTAACACGAAGGAACAATGAGCTACCTTCCCGGAGGTAAAACTAATGGAAACAAACAAGTCCACTAGGGGGCGCCTCTGTCGTGTACATCACTTCCTGCTTCTTCTCGAAAACAAATCCCTCGAGAGGATTTTCATGGCGGGAGTTACAAAAAGCTGTATACGTTAAAATCATGTTTTGTGGTGAAAAAACACATGGGACCATATTGGTTGTGGGTTTTTCATTAATAATATACCAAAAATCATCCGTTTGACGACACTTGACCTTCAATATCCCCACTTAAATGAAGAAGAAACTTCCAATTATTTCTTATTTAATTCAAACAATGTGTCGCACATCTGGACTTTTTCAACACGGACTCACAAATAGGACATCTTTCAAAATTTAGAAAAATACCAAAAACAACAAAAAACAAGGGGTAAAAACTGTTTCTGACAGGCCTGGAACCACTGAAGTGAGGATGTCTGGCGGAGTGAATTACATTGGCCTTGTTGTTTTTGGATTGTCACAAGCCTTTTGGGACTGACTTAGAGTAATGCCTTGCCCCATATCTCCCTCAGCACTCAGCCAAATGCAGCTGCGCAACAGTAGGCCCACTTAATGTGATCTTTCCTGGCTTTCTGAGAGAGAAGTGGCAGAGGGACAAAAAGGACAAAGAACGAGTCAGATGGCTGATGCACACACATACATGCATTCTCAGAGGCACACAAGCGCTTCCAGAAATAGTTGATTTGTGTGTGGGTGTATATATTTAGGTGAACACTGTATGAACCACTCCTATGCGTGTCTCCTAACTAATGTATTCTGATTTTTTCTCACTCTTCAGCTCCAAAATGTAGCTCACTCAGTGGTGTGATGGGAGCGCACAAGAAAAACAAATCATACATTGATTTTCATTAATATTTTTTAGCTAAAAAGGAAAGAAGTGCAGTCTGTCCACTGAATTGTTCATGAATGCACATTTATTTTCTAAAAATTTGATTAACTGATTCCTACTGTTGTAAGTCCTGTTGATTGGTTGTCCTTCTCAGCGGCACAATATTAGTGTGAAGAATCACTAAAATCAGACATTACATCAACGTTAAAAATGATCATTAAAGAAATCATCTGCATTTTGTAGGTATTCTTATCCTGTATATGGCATCCTTTCATCAAAATAAACCAAGGATGCAAAATTATACAAATGAAGGATGTAAAAATCTATTTAAATTTTTTTACAACCTGTTCCCTTTCTTACAAAAATCATGCTGTTTTAGAGGCCAGCCATCGCATTGCGTGAGCCACCCCTCATCTCCCCCCTTATAGTTCTGGGCCAATGGTAAGTCCACCTTTCATCTGAATGACAACCAGTGGGTTGGAACATGACAGTTTTTCTCCTGGTGGGTGGTCCTCTCCTTTTCCGCCTCAAATGGTGGTGAATGTTAGGACACTGTCATGCTCCTGGCTTCCTGCCCAGGCTGGGCTTGGCCAGCCAATTGACCCCTCCGTGGATATTGCAATCAGAGGCCAGAGATCTGCATAAACCAAAGCCCGTTTTTGCTCCCGCCATTTTCTCAGACAACATTGCATGGTCCAGTATAGGTTTTGTTCGCGTTTTATCGCATATTTGGGTTATTTAACAAAAAAATATGGTTAAGAGGTGTAGTCACGGACTTTGTAATAGTGACGACAGGTATCCTGAAAGGCTAGTTGGTGGAGTTCGATTCGTACCCTTTCCAAAACCGAAGACCCAGTACGAAAAATGCCTTCGATGGATCAAACTTTGTGGAAGACCGCATCAACTAAATCCATCTAATATCAACCGGAACAGATATGTTTGCACGAAGGTATGCCCTATATTTGATTTTCAATACATGTCTCGTATAAATTAATTTGAAGTTCTTCGCTAGCATAACACTGCTGCGTGTGAACGATTGACACACTTATTCTTTGTTGAGCTATATTTAGCGATGATCGGACTACACAAACGTGTCGGTTTCTTGCTGGCTCATGGCCGAAGCTTAACCAGACTGTGTTTGCACGAAGATATGCCCTAAATTTGATTTTTAATACACATCTCGTATAAATGAATGAGACGTTCTCCGCTACCATAACACCGCTACGTGTGAACGATTGTCACACTTATTCTTTGTTGAGCGATATTTAGCGATGATCGGACTGCACAAATGTGTCACTTTCTTGCCGGCTCGCGGCCGAAGCTTAACCAGACTGTGTTTGCACGAAGATGTGCCCTATATTTGAGTTTCAATACACGTCTCGTATAAATGACTGAGACGTTCTTCGCTAGCATAACATTGCTACGTGTGAATGTTTGAATGAAATCAGAAGCATGGCGTCTGCACGTCTAACAATGTATTGTATTGTATTGTATTTGGCATTTTTTAGGAATTGTTTGTCCTACGTCAGCGCATGTGGCGTGACGTCACTTCAGGAGGCGTGGTTAAGTGCCCTGCACGGAGGGGTCAATTAGTCAGAGAACACCTGCACCGTGTTACAGTTGATGACGCCCAGTATATATAGGATTTGGGGGACGACTTGTCTTCCGCTAGATCGTCGTCCTTGATGCCTCGTTCCCGCACTCCTGTTTGCCTGACTTCTGCTCTCCGTGCACCGACCCACGCCTGTCCACTGACCACCCTCGTAAGCCTGACGTATTATTACTTCTGAATGTTTGGACTGTCTGCCTTATCTCAGACCTTGGACCGAATAAAGGTTTCCTCTGTACTGTCTGCTGTCTCTGGAGTCGTGCATTTGGGTGAGAGAGTTGATCAAACACACAAAGCATTTTTGTGGCACATAGACACATGACAAAACACAAAAATCACACCAACCATGGCCCAGCCAACACCTCTACCAAGGAATTAAGTAAGTGCTGTAAATAAGAGGTAATGCTGGTTGCACTGTCAGATAATACTGTGTCTCCAAAACATCTACCGAGAGCCCGGTTGATATGCAGTGCCCACTCTTTGTAGTGTTTTTTTTTTTCTTTTCCATCCATAGCTGGACTATAAACCAAATACTGTATATACATAAAGGTTCCTTGTGAAATTAGATATTCACATAGAAAGACTTTGTAAATATTTATTGAGATACCTTGTTTCCAAACAGTGACTGTAACGCTCAGTAAAACGTCTCGAACATAAAGTCAGTTTCTATTCCCCTCCTCCTCTTCACTGACACTACTAAAGTCATTGTCTTCACTATTGGAGTTGAAGAGCTTTATAAAGTCTCCATCAGAAACCATTTCAGTTGCTCTGTTGCTCTCATTGTGATTTTCATCTCAAGTTACCGCTGAAGTTGTGCTTTCTCCTCAAGTATCAGTGCAGCATTTTAGTCCCTTCGTGATAGTACAGTAAAGCATTTGTTCTCAACCACAATGCTTTCCAGAAAATGGTTTGAGAAGTGATTTGTTCAAAAACCGAATCAATGTTTCCCATTACAATGAATAGAAAAAGAAATAATGTGTTACAAGCCTAAAAAAATTGACTTTTTAAAGCATTTTCCTTAAAATGCATGCTTTAATAGTAGAGAGGCTGGGAGTGGATTGCCGTATCTGTAGTGACTCGGCTACCAGCCTTGTAAACTTTTTTTTTTTTTTATGAACAAAAGGGCAGAATAACTTTAAACAAGCAACAACAAGGGGGGGGGGACATTTTTTTTATATTTACAAAAAGTAACACAAAAACATTCGTAACTCGAGTTAAACAAAAATGCAGAAATGTTTCAACAACTATGAAATGTCTTCGTGGGGGTTAATCACCCCTTTTCATTAAGAACGAATCTAATGTCATTTATTTCTGCTTTCTTTTAAGTACTTTTCTGAAGTGGCTCATCACATCAAAATTTTGCTGTCCTCTGCTACATTCATCTTTATTGGGGTGATGAAGTTCAACAAAATTATGGATTTTGTTCCATTTGGCACATATGGCTTTGATGTCAGCACTTCGGACATCCTTCTTGCCTTTAGCCTCATCGGACAACATCCCCTCCTTTAACGTTTTCTTCAGATACTCTTCATATTTGGCTATCAATTCTTTCTTAAAGTCAACAGTTTTACGGTGAACTTTCCATTTTTCAGCACTAGCAGCCTGACTACCTCCACTTGCCTTCTTTGGATGTAGCTTTACCTTTTCTAATCACAATTGAGATAGATTGTTCTTCTTCTACACAAAATTGAGGTTGAGGATTCTTCTTCTCTGTGCGCTGAAGGTAAAGTCTTCTTCTACACATCAGAGTCATCTGCTCATTCCCAAACCTGAGTGCATTATAGAGAATGGTCATGGTTTAACCATTTTCTTCAAACAAGTTTTTGTTGTATGTTTAAAAAAAAAAATCCACGTTTTAGCCACATCTTTAAATATACCACAGGGTTCACAGTACTGGAAAAAAGTAGCGCACTGCCGAAAAGCACGGTAACCTTGCCCATCCCTCTGAAGAGGCTATCCAACCCGGTCGCTCTTAGAGAGAAACTCAACGTCTTCATTTCTGCCACCTCCAAGGCTGCTTCCTGTTGTCTCTCCGGTGCCAATGTCTCTAATCCGTACATCAAGGCTGGTTTCCCCACAGTCTTGTAAACCTTGACATTCACCCTAGCAGAGACACTCCTCTGGCACGTAATACACCTGACACCTTCCTCTGCCCATTCAAACCTGCTTGGACCTGTTTATTCGCTTCCTTACCACACTCGCCATTTCTCTGGACTGTTGACCCCAAGTATTTAAAGTCATCCACCCTCGCTATCACTTCTCCCTGTAGCTTCACTCCTCCTCCACCCCTCTCATTTATGCATGGATACTCCATCTTATTTTCATTCCTCTCCTTTCCTTATCCTGTATCCCCATAACATGCATGATAGGTTAATTGAAGAACCTATATTGCCCCTAAAAGTGAGTTTCAATGGTTGTTCCCTTACATGTGCCCTGAGATTGCCTGCCAACCAGTTCAGGGTGTACCACACTTCCTATCCAAAGATAATTGCGATAGACTCCAGTACTCTCGTGACACTTATGAGGATAAACAGCTTAGAAAAATGGATGAATGGATGGATGGCTGTTCCTTGTGAGATATTCCCTCATACTTGCATTTCATATTGCTATTGTTGCCGTCCATTCGGTACACATTTGTAGCTAGCCGAAGGTTTCACCCGACAATCTCAAAAATGCAAGAACATTGTGTTCTTTGAATAGTCTGTTACTTTTTACACCATGCTGCAGATACGGATGGGTGGCTGTATGGGTGTATCCTTTTGCCTAAAGTCAGCTGGTTGTCATTTTGGATTGGCACCAGCTTACCCGCACCCATGAACAAGATAAGTGGTAAAGAAAAGGAATAGGTGGATGACTCATATGTCAACAACTTGGTCCTGTGAATAGAACTGGGTGAGCACAACATTTGAAAGTGGACCTACCAGGTTATTTCACATTTTATTAAAAGTCGACAACATTTGGGCAATCTACCCACTTATCCACCATATTATGTTCCCTCCCGCTATCAGCATTCCCTTATTTTTGTATGGTCAAACCTTATCTTCAGTACAAATCCAAAATATGAGCTATTTATTTTATTAAGGGCGTGTTTTGTATTAAAGCTGGAAAGGATTGATCGCAGGCAAGAGTGGGCAGCAAAGAGGGGACAGCCTGATTTCAATCACATTGGATAGAGGGCACATAGATAATTGGCCGACTGGCCCTATGGTCACGTGGAGCGAGCTGTTATCTTCTGCAAGGAGATAAACTAGAGGGCAGCACACAATGATAACAACATACCTGACTGTCACCAGATGAGATGCAAAATCCCCTTGTACCGCTCCCTTCTCCCCCCAACACTTTCTCCTTGCCTGTTATTGTTCAAATTGGAAGTGAAGTCTTTAAATGGATTGGAAATCAGATGGTAGAATGTTTGTTGATTGTTTATTCCCTGTCCTTTTTCAAAAAGCAGATTTGCTGCACTGGTCATATACAAATAGATGTATTTTGGGGTGCCTATTGTAAAGTCTAATCAATAAGGCAACATGGAGTACTTTCTCACGGCAATCGTGACGCTCTCCCTTTTTCACTAAGTGCCACCATCACCTTCACAAGCCATATCTTCCTGCTGTCTATTACTTACACTTTTTAGGGGTTGTAGGTGGTGTTCCACTCAGCAGTTTTAGCGATAAAAAGGGTGTCCATGTTCATCTGAAGCACAGAGAGCTAGTGTTGATTAAATAGCCTGAGAATGTGCCAAATGTATTATACGGTTGCCAGGGAGACCAAACTGACCTTGGGTGCTTTCAAGTACAAAAAAGGACACATTAGGCAACACTTCAAAGCAAAAGATGACTACTTGTGTTAAAACACTATGTGTAAATGAGTACAGTATTTGTGGGGCCAAGTATCTCAAGCATATTTTTGTTTAATACATTCAAATGCTAAGTTTCCACAGTGGATTACAGTTCACTTCTACCTGGAAAAGTACCTTGTGGACTGTGATTGAATGAATAGTGACAACACCAAATTCTGCTCTGATGGGTTCCAGGTAATCTGTGACCCTTAACAGAATAAATGGCAGATAATGCATGCATGTTTTATGACAATATATCATGCCACAGTGTTGGGTGCAGTACAGTGTTTATTTTCATATGCTTCACTTTGAATATGTTAAAACCTTTAGAATGTACTGAACCACACTGAATTCTACTGGTTGCACAAAATGGGGCTTAATGCAACTTTTTCCCCCCATACTTGATATGTCATGACAATATTATGCAAAAAATAAATAAAAAAATAATAATATAATAGTGCTAACACTGCAGACATTGACACTTCTCTTTTGCAGTCGTTTTCATCTGCTGCAGCTTCTATTTCTACTTAGAAATGAGGATTTACAGGATTCTTGGAGCATCAGGAGAGAGCACAATACTTTAAAAAAAAAAAATCCCTAATGCTGTATATCGGATTAAATGCTTCCTGAGTTCATGAGTGTGCAATAATGAAGCCAAAGTAAGGCAACCAAAAAAAAAAAAAAAAACCTACTGCTCTCAACTTTCGGCAGGGGTTTTGCTGCTTTATTTTATTTTTTCATTGTTGCAAAAGACTTAAGAGTAAATGTGGGCTGAGTTTTGCATCACATTATACAAATAATTCTATGTAAAAGAAAAACACTTCTAGTGCATTGCAATATGGGGATTTTAAGTGCCAGCAGTGTAACCACCAATGCCAAATCCATCAGATTTCAGTATTGTTGCAGATTATCATAAATGTTGAATTATATTTGTTGTATTGCCTCACATGGTACAATATGTCACCTCATGACAACACTGGAAAGATAAATCTGGAATTAGGAGGAATCTATATTTTTTCCATTTCCATTGAATTTTCCATGTTGCTCCTGCTCATAAGGGGCACGGGTGCGCTGGAGCCTATCCCAGCTGACTCCGGGCAAGAGGCAATGTACACCCTGAACTGGTCGCCAGCCACTCCCATGAAATATATAGGAAAAAAAATATTCACAGTCACATTCGCATTTACATGCAATTGAGTATTTAATTAACCTAAAATCCATGTTTTTGGGATGTGGGAGAAAATCAGAGTACTGAGAAAACTCATGCAATTAAAGGGAGAACATGCAAACTCCACAAAGGCGGGGCCAGGATTTGAAACCCGCTCCTCAGAACTGTGAGCCAGATCTGCTGGCCAATTGTGCACAATCCCACCCTGTGTGTTTTCCATTTCTGGGAACTGTATTTTTCCCAAACAGAATACAGGTGCAAAAAGACTCTTCGATATCAGAGTATTAACTTATATATTAGCATATTGTTCATCTTTTGTGTCATAAGAATCCACAACCCTCTGTCAGGATAAGCAGCTCAGAAAATGAATGGATGGAAGAATCCAAGTTTGTTTTTTTTTTAATCCCAACAAATAATGATACCACCCATGACACATAACACAGTCAGGTCTCACAAATCAGTACAGACATTAATATGCCCAGTTTCATTCAGAATTAGAATTAAAGTTCATCTTTATGATTTAATATTTGTTCTATCTCATTTCACAATAGACGTTTTGGATATTTATCAGAACTCCACAAGCACTGAACAACCCTGTTATGAATCAACATAAAATTGTTCACCTTCCCAGACACCCTCATCCTGTTATGTATGATTCGTTTGATTTCTATCTATGCATTGATGAAGTAACGAATAACGTAAACAACTGTAGGGTACCGATGGATATTTAAGTATTAAAAACAAAAAAAAAGACAGAAAAAAACAAAAGGAAGACTGGATGATATACAAAATTCTAATGAGTTGGTCATTAGTGACGATCAGGCAGTGCACAAAATTGTCATGCTAAATTGTTTTGGGAGTTATTATGTGATCATTCTATTACACACAAGCAAACGTGGAAAACATGCACCAGTATTACATCATTATTGGAGCTCCTAATGAAGATGTGCAGAAAGCGAGAACAACCCCCAAGACATCACACTTACTGTATTTGTAAGCAAAGAAAGCACAGTCATCGGCTTTCTCGCTTTGGGTCTGTTCCGCCTGCCGGATGCTTGACAATGAGTTTTGGTGGAAGAGTGGAAGAGGAGAAGAGTGTGAGGAGACTCTTTCTTTCTAGTCATTAATGCTGTGTTTCCATGTGTGGCTGTGAATTGATGGGATTTTTCCTTTTGTTTTATATGCGAAAACAATTCAACAGATGAACATTCAGCAGTCATTGGGGCATTGTTTCAATGCCATCACTGAGCAGCTAGTGTACTATATCAGCAGCACCACCAGAAATGAGTGCAAGCAGATCATGAGGTATAAATTGTCACTTGTCAGTAACAAGTACAGTTAGACTCAAAAATATTAGAAGAGTGACACAAGTTTTTCACTTAGAAAACATACTCAGAATAAAATAATATAATCAATATGGTCTGAAAGTGCAGCTGTAATTTGAGGGTATCTACATCCGAATTGGAGCAAGGGTTGAGGACTTACAGCTCTTTAATATGTAGTCACCTCTTTTTCAAGGGACCAGAAGTAAGCAAGAAGTGTCATGGGCTCCCAGTTCATCAACCTGTCAGCAATTAATCAGTTTAAAGGCATGGAGTTGATTCCAGTTGTGGTGTTTGCATTTCGAAGTTGTTGCTGTGAACACACAACATGCGGTCAAAGGAGCTCTCAATGGAGCAAAGCAAGGCACACAAAAGTACAAGTGCATTTCATACACAAGGTAACTCAATGTCCTTTATATGATGACAAGCATTTTAAACAAAGAAATAAACATTGAAAACACATTAAAAAAAAAAAAAGAAAAGACAAAAGTAGGCAGCCCATTGGGGAAATCCAACTTGTTACAGCATTGGCCTCACAGTTCCGAGGACCAGTGTTCAAATCCGGCCCGACCTGTGTGGAATTTGCCTGTTCGCCCCACGCCTGTGTGGGTTTTCTCCAGGCACTCCGGTTTCCTCCCAGATCCCCAAAACATGTTGTCTGTCTCAATGTGCCATGCGATTGCTGGGATAGGCTCCAGCACTCCTGTTACCCTTTTGAGGATAAATGGCTAAGAAAATGGATGGATGACAAAACTACAATTAAACCAAATCAATCAAATCAAAATGATGAGAGCTTCTCAGCAAGGTGCATGTGTGAAGAAAATAGAATAAAAATAGCAGAACATCTTAAGTCAAAACAACAGATAAAATACTTACATCAAGGCACAGTTATAGCTAAAATAAATAAAGAAATAAATGCACATAGTGTATTTTATTTTATTGGTTGCATGAATTGGTCACTAATGACCAATTCATTAGAATTTTGAAAATCATCCAGTCTTACTTTTTATTACTTGTAATAAAACCAGCATATAGTGCAAGAAATAGCATTTGAAAATAGAAGTACAGAAGAAAAAAGAAACATTTTTAACCTTGATTTAAAAACATTGCCATTTGCAGCTGACGTCACGTCTGTTGGCAGCTTATTCCATATAGAGGTGAAACAGATGATCCTGAGGCTGAAAAAAAGAAGAACTCCATACAGAGGGATAGGAGAAATGTTAATCTGGCCAAATCAATAGTTTGGTACATTCTGAGAAAGAAAAAAAAAAGACTGCTGCACTGGTGACCTTGGGAACTCAAAAAGCCCTGCACGTCCATGCAAGAAGACAGTGGTGGATGATCACAGAATCTTTTCCATTTTAAAGAAAAAAACCTTCAAAACATCCACACAAGTGGAGAGCACTCTCTAGGAAGTACATGTATCAGTATATATGTCTAACATAAAGAGAAAACTCCTGAGGGTAAATAAAAAGGACAAATCACAAGGTGCAAACCATTAATCAGGCTCAAAAATAGGAAGGCCAGTACTGAGTTTGCCAAACAACACTATAAGAAGCCACCCCAGTTCTGTAAGCACATTCTTTAGACCGATGGAAAGAAGTTCAAAGAAGAATTGGAACACCTCATGATCCAAAGCACACCACACATGGGGGTGGCAGTGTAATGGGAAAGGGTTGCATGGTTTCCAATAGCACTGGGCCCCTTGTATTTGTTTATGATGTGACAAAGGACAGAAGCAGCCGGATGAATTCTGAAATGTATAGGGATATACCTTCTGCTCAGATTTAGACAAATGTTGCAAAGTTGATTAGACAGTGCTTTACAGTACGGATGGACAATGATCCAAAACGTACTCCAAAAACAACATTGGAGGGGAATATTCTGCAATGACCGATTCATCACCAGATCTCAACCCAATCGAGGATGCATTTCACTTGCTCAAGACAAAACTGAAACAGAAAAAAAAACCACTAACAAGCCACAACTGAAGACAGCTTTTAAAGGCCTGGCAAATCATCACAAACGGGGAAAACATGGTGATTTGCATGGGTTCCAGACTTCAGGGAGTCATTGCATGCGAAGGATTCTCAACAAATATTGAAAAGTAACATTACTTTGGGTTATCTTTATTCGTTCAATTACTTTTAAGCCCCAAGATGAAGAGCATTTGCATAAGAATAGCTGCAATTCCTACATGTTTAATCAGATATTGTTGTTCAAACCTCTGGTTGAAGGTTAAAGCTTGTACTCTGCACCTCAATTCGATTGTAGTTGTTTCAAATTCAATGTGGTGGCAGGCAGAGCCCAACTGCTGAAGATTTTGTCCCTGTCCAAATATTTCTGGGCCCAACTGTACAACAGTGACATTGTTTAGCTTGTTCTGCAGTATGTTGCAAGTTTTGTTCCACCAAACATTTTATTTTTTACCTATTGCGCATACAGGATGTGCAGTTCTCATCTTTGGAGTCTGTATTGATCTTACACAGGTATTTCCTCACATGCACAATCTAACCTAGTGACCATCAGCTTTCTCTAATCAATAGCTATTTCAACAGTGTAGCTCCACAGCCACAATTCATAAGAAATGGAATGTAGCAATATATACAACTCACCTCTTTTTTATGACGGTGATTATGTGAGCATGATCATAAAAACATCTGAAATCGACTAGGGCCAAGTTCACAAGGAGGTGAGTTCAGTTATGCCAATTAACTGAGTTAAGGCAGCATATTTTGTGCCACAGGAGAACACAACATCCAATTCAAAAGCAGAAATTATAAAATGAGTCAAAACACTATCCAGTACAACCTTGGTGGTCCCTGTAGCCAGTAAGCAGGGGCAATCCATCTCGCTTGTAAGATGACCAAAATCCATGACCCTTGTTAGCATGCATCCTCTCTTGGCAATAGACAGAGAGGAAGACAGAGGGGGAGAGACAGACAGAAACAGAGAGACACACAAAGAGACAGACAGAGGCTGAAGGACAGCTATTCATAGGGCACTGAATACTTGAGTTCATTTGGTTACAGGCATAAATTTTGATTCTGTATAATTTGCTCTCAAAAAAACAATAATATCTGATACTGTGGCGCACCTGTAATATTGTGCTTCACAAAAAATAGAAACCCCTATTATGTATTTCAAGTGTACTGCAGCGTTGTAAACTCATTGAGTACTTGGATAGTTACACTGTTGATTATCTGCCAGGATCTAATGTTGAAGACAGTTGAAAAAAAATAAAAATAAAAAATAAAAAAAAACAAATTTAATCGATGAAGGCTTTTTCTGATCTTCATTTACTAAATTAATTGTCAAGTTGAAATAAAACCCCTTGCACGTGAATTTCTTGGTTTGTTGATTTGTCAAATTGATTGAGCTAAAATGTGTATGGGGCTGTGGCGAACAACACTCCCACAGAGACCATTTTGTAGATGCAAGCATTTCTTATTGCAATAAGAACTCATCCCTGGGCATTACATGTAGTGCCACTAGAAGAACCTCTCAGATTGGGTAAAACAAGGCCAAACCCCATTGTTCCCTCCATATACCAGAACACAATATATTACAATAAACTTTGTCATATGGGTCTTGTTTTTCCCGGAGGAAATTAGTAGTTGACAGGGATATTGCTTAATGAGTTGCTCTTGTACATGCTGTATGTAGTTGCTCTATGCAGGATTTTCTCTTGCTAATGGGAAATTACACTGGTATCCAGTCAGTCTCCAATTATCACAGACCAGAGCTAGGTGGTAATGAACTCCATTTAATTTGTTACTTTTACTTGATTTTTTATTTTTTTTTTGGGATATGGTGTACTTGTCAGAAAAGTTTTAATGCAACAGCTTTTTTATTAAGGAGAACTATGGAACAGGAAGGGAGTGTGCAACTTCCCGTTGCTTCACAACAAGAGCGACAGATCGGCAGGTGTTTCAGATGAAGTGATTTTTATGTTTAATCCGGCTGTATTATTTTCGATGTTTAACTTGTCAGATTTGAATTCTCTATGTTCTTGAACACCGGAATTAGCATAGAACTCCCCTATTTAAAGTATTGTTTCAAAGAGTTTTGTTCAATATATTTGTTAGTTTATAAGCTGTGTGATTCAAATTCGCAGAAGAAGCTGCAGCACAAGGAGATGTATAGTGCGTGAGAAATGTTAGCGGATGCTATTTATGTGCTATGAGCTAAATGTGTATTCTGTGCTGTTTACAGAAATAAAATAAACACAACGTTAATATGCTGAACAGAGAACTGGGTGACTCGATTCTTTAAAGTGTAACATTTACATCTTCTTTTTTCTTTTCCTTTCGGCTTGTCCCGTTAGGGGTCGCCACAGCGTGTCATCTTAGCCTATCTCCTCCATCTTCCTCTCTAACCCCTCACCACATCCATAAACCTTCTCTTTGGTCTTCCTCTCGCCCTTTTGCCTGGCAGCTCCATCCTCAGCACCCTACCACCAATATACTCACTCTCTCGCCTCTGAACATGTCCAAACCATCGAAGTCTGCTCTCTCAAACTTTGTCAGGAAAACATCCAACTTTGGGTGTCCCTCTAATGAGCTCATTTCTAATCCTATCCAATCTGGTCACTCCGAACGAGAACCTCAACATCTTCATTTCTGCCACCTCCAGATCTGCTTCCTGTTGTTTCTTCAGTGCCACCGTCTCTAATCCGTACATCATGGCCGGCCTCACCACTGTTTTGTAAAGTTTGTCGTTCATCCTAGCAGAGACTCTTCTGTAACATAACACACCAGACACCTTTCGCCAGCTGTTCCAACCTGCTTGGACGCGTTTCTTCACTTCCTTACCACACTCACCATTCCTCTGGATTGTTGACCCTAAATATTTGAAGTCGTCCACCCTCGCTATCTCTTCTCCCTGTAGCCTCACTCTTCCCCCTCCACTTTTCTCATTCACGCACATATATTCTGTTTTACTTCGGCTAATCTTCATTCCTCTCCTTTCCAGTGCATGTCTCCATCTTTCTAATTGTTCCTCTACATGCTCCCTGCTTTCACTGCATATCACAATATCATCTGCGAACATCATGGTCCAAGGGGATTCCAGTCTAACCTCATCTGTCAGCCTATCCATTACCACTGCAAACAGGAAGGGGCTCAGAGCTGATCCCTGATGCAGTCCCACCTCCACCTTAAATTCCTCTGTCACACCTAAGGCACACCTCACCATTGTTCTGCTGCCATCATACATGTTCTGTACTATTTTAACTTACTTCTCTGCCACACCAGACTTACGCATGCAGTACCACAGTTCCTCTCTTGGTACTCTGTCATAGGCTTTCTCTAGATCCACAAAGACACAATGTAGTTCCTTCTGACCTTCTCTGTACTTTTCCACTAGCATCCTCAAGGCAAATAATGGATCTGTGGTACTCTTTCTAGGCATGAAACCATACTGTTGCTCGCAGATACTTACTTCTGTCCTGAGTCTAGCCTCCACTACTCTTTCCCAAAACTTCATTGTGTGGATCATCAACTTTATTCGTCTATAGTTCCCACAGCTCTGAACATCCCCTTTGTTCTTAAAAATGGGAACTAGAACACTTTTCCTCCATTCTTCAGGCATCTTTTCGCCCGCTAGTATTCTGTTGAATAAGTTGGTCAAAAACTCCACAGCCATCTCTCCAAATTGCTTCCATACCTCTACCGTTATGTCATGAGGACCAACTGCCTTTCCATTTTTCATCCTTTGTAGTGCCTTTCTGACTTCCCCCTTAGTTATCATTGCCACTTCCTGGTCCTTCATACTTGCCTCTTCAACTCTTCCTTCTCTCTCATTTTCTTCATTCATCAACTTCTCAAAGTATTCTTTCCATCTATTTAGCACACTACTGGCACCAGTCAACACATTTCCATCTCTATCCTTAATCACCCTTACCTGCTGCACATCCTTCCCATCTCTATCCCTCTGTCTGGCCAACCTGTAGAGATCCTTTTCTCGTCCTTTCGTGTCCAACCTGGTATACATGTCTTCATATGCCTCTTGTTTAGCCTTTGCCACCTCTCCCTTTGCCCGACGTCGCATCTCGATGTACTCCTTTCGCCTCTCCTCAGTCCTCTCAGTATCCCACTTGTTCTTCGCTAATCTCTTTCCTTGTATGACTCCTTGTATTTTGGGGTTCCACCACCAAGTCTCCTTCTCCCCTTTCCTACCAAAAGATACACCAAGTACTCTCCTGCCTATCTCTCTGATTACCTTGGCTGTCGTTGTCCAGTCTTCCGGGAGCTTCTGCTGTCCATCGAGAGCCTGTCTTACCTCTTTCCGAAAGGCCACACAGCATTCTTCCTTTCTCAGCTCCACCACATGGTTCTCTGCTCTACCTTTGTCTTCTTAATCTTCCTACCCACCACCAGAGTCATCCTACACACTACCATCCTATGCTGTCTAGCTACACTCTCCCGTACCACTACTTTGCAGTCAGTAACCTCCTTCAGATTACATCGTCTGCACAAAATATAATCTGCCTGCGTGGTTCTACCTCCGCTCTTGTAGGTCACTATATGTTCCTCCCTCTTCTGGAAATAAGTGTTCACTACAGCCATCTCGATCCTTTTTGCAAAGTCCACCACCATCTGCCCTTCAAAGTTCCTTTCCTGGATGCCGTACTTACCCATCACTTCTTCATCGCCCCTGTTTCCTTTACCAATATGTCCATTACAATCTGCACCAATCACAACTCTCTCGCTGTCTGGGATGCTCAGAACTACTTCATCTAGTTCCTTCCAGAATTTCTCTTTCAACTCTAGGTCACATCCTACCTGTGGGGCACAGCCGCTAACCACATTATACATAACACCCTCAATTTCAAATTTTAGTCTCATCACTCGATCTGATACTCTTTTCACCTCCAAGACATTCTTAGCCAGCTCTAACCTTTAAAATAACCCCTACTCCATTTCTCTTCCCATCTACTCCGTGGTAGAATAATTTCAACCCTGCTCCTAAACTTCTAGCCTTACTACCTTTCCACCTGCTCTCTTGGATGCACAGAATATCAACCTTTCTCCTAATCATCATGTCAACCAACTCCTGAGCTTTTCCTGTCATAGTCCCAACATTCAAAGTCCCTACACTCAGTTGTAGGCTCTGTGCATTCCTCTTTTTCTTCTGACGATGGATCCGTTTTCCTCCTCTTCTTTGTCTTCGACCCACAGTAGCTGAATTTCCACTGACGGCCTGCAGGTTAGCAGTGCCGGGGGCGGGCGTTGTTAACCCGGGCCACGACCGCTCCGGTATGGGATTCTTTAGATGAACGCTCATATTTGTTTGGCACAGTTTTTACGCCGGATCCCCTTCCTGACGCAACCCTCTGCATTTATCCGGGCTTGGGACCGGCCTAGAGATTGCACTGGTTTGTGCCCCCATAGGGCTGCATTAAAGTGTAACATTTACATACTTGGCCAATAAAGATGATTCTGATTCTGAAATATAGAGTATAATAGTATAAATGGATTCAAAAATTGGTTGGTGGACCACAAAAAAGAAAACCTATTAGCGGTGAATGATTCGATCCAAATATTGACAGTATAAATAATAATCAAGTCAATATCAATATTGGAACAATACTAGTGTGGTGAGACTGATACAGTACTTTCAATTTTGCTCTTCTTTCTCGGCCCAATGCTGGAACACTTTGGGCCCCCTACCCCTGTTTTGTGTTTTGATGTTTTGTGCTGTCACTTGATTTAGCAGTGCAAAACAAGCAAGCAAGCCAATGGCTTGGGTCCGCCCACCCACCAACACACACACAACACATTCATCCACAGAGATACTGAGCAGAAGAATGGCAGAGAGGACGAGGAGTGCTGTGTGGCGCTATTTTCGTGCCCAAAATGACACAACTGCAAGGTGTACAAATTTCAGCTGGAACATACAGTGGTAGCATTACAAATTTATTTGAGGGCATGGAAAATTATACAAAAGAAAACCAAAAACACACCACTGAAAAAAATATATTTTGATCATGTGAGGATAACCGGCTCAGAAAATGGATGGATGGATGGATGGTATTGCATTGATACAAAAATATACAGTTTTGCCCGCTACTGAAAAGTATTTGATTTTAGCCGACACGAACTCCACTTGGTAAATAAAAAACATACAGGAGGCAATCTTGGTGTCCGTTTGCAAAATAGTAATAATAATAATCTCTGACATAAAACCAGCAGGTCAAACACTGCACGTGAATACAAATTGCAGCTCCTCCAATTCCTCATTGTAGAAAGCATAGTTGTTATTCAGAAGGAGCACTGTAGAAAAAAAGTCAAGCTGGCAGTACTCCAAATGTTTTTAAGTAATGAAACAGATGTCAGCGTTCCTGATAATTGTGGGTAAATCCAGCTGGTGTAGTACAATAATAATCTCTGCCTAGTGATCCGAATGTGGCAGAAAAGTTAGAAATGAAAGTGCAGAAAATGTATTCTGGCTAAAATTGCATTAGTTTGCTATTTTGTAAAATAAGAATCCTTTTTAGTTTTAAAGTGATATTGTTGGACAATATTTCATTTCGATTTTATATCTATTTAGCATTCATATGCTATTTAAAAAAGAAATAAATCAGATGTTACTCACTAGTTACTCAGTACGATAAACAGTACACATGAGCAAGGGACTGAACAAAACTCTTGCGCAATGCGGAATCAATAATTTCTTATCGTGTGATGATATTATAATGTTTCAATATTGTTTCATTATGGAGGTGCACTCTAAATATGAGGGTATATAAGGTCACAAAATCATATTTGCATTAATAAGGCAAATCCCAAGTCAATTTCTCTTTAGACAAACTGCATTTTTTTGGGGGCAAAATACAAAGACATTGTACTTCTATTCAAATTACTTCTCACAAGGTTAAAGGCGCTCCAATTTCCCCCATGAGTGCTCACCACCATGTCAAAGACAGAAAACAGAAAAGCAGTGGTAAACAGACAACAGTGTTATGGCTCGTTTGATAATTTCTGAGTTCAAGAATTTTACAATAGATGATGCATATTTTTATCATTCATCATTATTGCTTGTATCAGACAAATGGCTATTTAAGGCAAGTCAAAATCACATCTTTGTCAATAAAGGGTGTGACTACTTATTTACAGATACAATACACTAAAATTGACACTCCGGCAGCAACAGCACATGTAATCTAGCTAATTACCTAGAATCAATGGTAATGGAAGTTTTACTAACGTGTGTGTGGGAGGGGGGGCAAATTTCTACAATTTCACGTCTTTGCTTATGCTCTTCAAATCCTCCACAATCCATGTGATGTGTTGAATGGCTTCTGAAGTAAGTGGCATGAAAGAGAAATATCTCCTTCCACCACTGCTCACACGCACTTCATGTGAGAACTGTAGCATTGTGAGTGAGGGATTTGAGTCTGCTCTTTTGACAGCTTTAAACCCAGCCATCCAATCTTAATCCTATGGGCAAAATGCTCTCTTGCAAAGGATTCTGTCATCTGCTTTTAACCTCTAACACCAAAAGAAAGATACATTGAAACATCACATGCCTATTGTATTTCGGCATCTTCCTGCGACATATTGTCGAGTCACCGCTCATGTGGATGCGGGGGTGTAATTTTGAGCTACTTATTTACAATAATGACTGTATGGTTTTGAACAGTATTTAGCATGAGGGGGAAATTCCTTTGTTGATCAGGGGAAAATACTTTTTTTTTCCTTGCATATACGTATACTTTTAGTTCACACAGCACTTTTGCACGTTTTGCACCTAATGGGCATATAATAAAGTTAGAGAAAACAGTAAAAAAAATGTAAACTACAAAACAATAGAGAACTGTAAAATAGTGGCAACACTGCTCCTGGTATTCTACTGTGAAGACACGAAATACAGTAGTATACTCACTGTCTTATCTGAAAGACTACAACACTCAGAGACACGCACGCACATGCCCTGGCATGACTGTACAATAATCCCTCTCTACTTCAAGGATCACCTATCGCGGATTCAGCGCATCGTGGATTTCCGGACACGGCCCCCCACCCAAAATAAATAAATAAATATTATACAATTTTAAAAAATCAAAGCCAGATCACTACATACAAATGCACCATCTCTGGCACAACAACATGGACCAATGAAGCAAAAAAAAAACAAAAAAAAAAAACCAACGCCATTTACCCCTACTTTGCGGTTTTTCACTCTTTGGGGGTGGATCTGGTACCAATTAAAAACAAGGGATCGCCAGGTTATTTGTGCTGTTTTGGGTCTGAGCAAATGGTATTTTCTTGCTTTTCTGCATATTAATTACATTTATTTCATAATTTCAGTACACGTTAGATTTGATGGTGACCTGCACCCATCTCCCACCATCAAATAAAAACCTCCCAGGTTTATCTTGCATTCTGGTTTCTACTTAATGCACTTTAACAGTTTGTCATTGCGTCACAATATGTTACTGGCATAGATGGCATAGAACAACACTCATTCATTCATTCATTCATTCATTCATTCATTCATTCATTCATTCGTTCATTCATCCATTCATTTTCCATACCCCTTGTCCTCACGCAGGTCGTGGGTGTGCTGCTGGAGTCAATCACAGGAATCTTCAGGTGAGAGGGGTGGGGTTATAAAATAGATATCGTAATGAAAAATACATATAACATTATTCACTTCAATGTCTATATGAAAAAATAAATATGAGCGGAGAGCGTGTCATCCATGGGCAAAGTTGCGGAAGTCTCACTCGACATCCAAGTGGTAGCCATACTGCGTGCAACGTCATCAGCAGACGTCACACTGAGACATTCGCCATTGAAAACACGTGGTGGCACCTGCTATGGGGAGGAACAACAGAGATTTTCGGATTTTTCCGACACCCCTTCTGACATGGAAGGTCTTTTTGAAGAAGAGAACATCTCATAATCAATATTACTCTATCGTTTCGCTATATCATTTCAAGCCATATTTAGATGAAATGCGGATCACTTCTAGCTAACAACAGACTCCCCGAAAATATGCATGACAGTATGTACCGTACTCAGCTGCGAGCAATAACAACGCCATAAAATGGCCTGGCTTGGCGCTGCGATCAGCCACCCCAGCTTGGCGCTGTGATGAGCCACCGAAGCGATCCCGAAGCCATGATCGGTGGACGCGGCGCTGCCGCACACATCAACACATTTAGCATCCCTGACTTACGTATGCAGATCTTTGATTACATTCTGAGAGGATCACAACCCCCCGCCCCCACTATCATTTTTTTTAGTAGCTCTATACACACCTACCTGTCATTTGGAACCCACGAAGCTCGTGTCCTTTGCACCTGTGCAATCCATTTTTCATGATGAACTGGGTCCTTTGGAAACATATGAAGAATGAATCCATCCTCCCGAGTGTATGAGCAATATCCAGCAATACAACGAGCCGGCATTTTGGCTAACATGAAGGAACAAAGAGCTACTTTCTCACAGGTAAAACTGGTATGAACACGTGAGGCCACCTGACTGGGCTCCTGCTGATAATGTCACTTCCTGCTTCTTCTCAAAAACAAATCCCTCGAGAGGATTTTCATGGTGTGAGTTACAAAATGCCATATACGTCAAAATCATGTTTTATCGTGAAAAAACAGATGGGTCCATTCCGGCTCCCTTTTTTTCATTCAATTCATACTAAATATCATGGATTTCATGTCAGTGGTTGTTTTTGAATGTGGGAGGAAACCCACATACCCAGGGAAAACCCACGCAGATACTGGGAAAACATGCAAACTCCATAGAGGGGAAGCCCAATTTGAACCCAATTCCTCAGAACCGCGAGGCAGAAGCTTTAAGACTAACCATTCAGTCACCAAGCCGCATTGCAGCTAATTTAATTTGTGCTTCCACAGACACATGGGAGAGTGAAAAGCTAAGTGGATCAATAACAGAAAAAAATTCTTACAGTAAAACTTTTTTAAGAATAGATTCTTGCTGCACCAAGTGATATTAATATTTTGATTTTGTATTCCCGTAGGAATCAGAAGAAATCTGGTGTTTTCTTCACTTGGTTCCTTAATAGGTCTCTTGGGCTTCCCAACCAATATGTGGCAAAAAAGAAAGTGGAAAAAAAATTGATAATTTCTAAGTTATGCATAGAGTAGTTATTAAAATGCACCTCAATAATTCTGCTCCCTTTCCCACGTATCCCCAAGGCATTTTCCTTCTTGTTTTGATTTTAGATGCTCGAATCTTACCTTCTGCCATCACCATATGTACTTTTGCTCAACACATTGGTACACAGGCTTTGTCCTGCTTTGGAATATTTAATAATTAATTCTTTTTAACATGTGAGGTTGATTTAGATGCTACTGAATTAGATAATGTCATGGTGGCACAGCTCTAGAGCGCTTGCTTCAAAGTTTCTGAGGACTGGGGTTCAAATCCCATCCCTGCCTCTGTGGATTAATTAATCAGAATTATTTTTTATGGATATTTACTGTAAATGTAAAGTGCTACAACAAAAAATTCACGATTGTATTAGATGACGTATGAAAAAAAATCTACTGGCGGAATAAGAAATACAAGACACCACTTTTATTTGTCTTTAAATTCATTCCCATCACACAACCAGAGGATTCTGCTCCCTTCACACAGCAAATCGTCACATGCTTCACATACAGTATGACTTGTACACATTATCTACAGTAGGTGTGGACCTAATCAGTACTAACAATGCAGTATATAAAGTGAACGTTTCAAATTGGCATAATCAGATGACATTCCAGAGTGCTGATGTGATATCTGATTTTGACCGGGGAAAGTCAATTTTCTACACGAACTACTTCATATGGAAATTGAGCATTCCAAAAACGTACAAGTTCAATCAAAAATTAACATAATTCATAATTCCTTTTTGTTTTTCTCTCAAATTGTTGCTGATGGGCTATTTATGTATGTAAACATGAATGGTGGATGCAAAATACGGCATTAATCCCCATCACATGAAAGGCTCATATATAAAGTGTCCAGATGGGTTTAGTCCTGGAAGTCCCTAGCAAAACCTCAAAACCGTGAATGAGAATGAATTTTCATTTGAAAAACATTCTTGGATGCCAGAAATAGCACATTCTCAAAATCCTTCGTCAGGCAGAAATGAACTAAGTTCAGTTCACGTCGGCAAAAAATTTAAACTTGTTAATGAACTCTCATGAAGTCTCTCAGTTACACCAGTGATTTTGACATGGTTGAGACTGTATTAATACGCTGTAATGCTGCACAATGATTTACGTACACTCCTGGAGACGTTGCCAAGGGAATAGTCTTATTATAAATGTTCTTTTTTTCTCGGTAAATGTAATAGCCCTCCACTAAGTTTTTCAGAAATTGGCTCTGTTGTTTTGTACAAATCATGCAGCTGGATAGGATAATACCTAAAGTCTTACAGCAAGGTGCACTGTCTTAAGGCTTGTTTCTGATTAGGCACTTAACATATGCATACACATTCATACATTTTTTAACAATTCATACATGATGTAACATTAACCTGCCCTAGGTGCAAGTGCCCTCCTCTCTGAGAACATTTTAACACCAATGGCTTTCTCCTCTGGAGGAACAAAACAATTTAACTCACTATCTCTTTTCATTTTTGTCATTTGTACATCTTTCCAAAAAAAAAAGAAAAAAAAGGGAAAAGGGAAAAAAATGTCCCTGACTGAAAAAGGGTTATGACTTATAACCCTTTTTCAGTCGGAGCCATTTCTTGATCAAATCAGGAGAAATGGCTTCCCGTATACTCAAAAACAGCATGTGAGCTTTTCTATGATTTGGATGGGTAGTAGTGCCACAAGATTCTATTTGATGAGGTGCGTGACAATATTGACAGGATTTTTCCTGAAAAAGGAAAGATATTGTCATCAAGGAGCTCTACCAACCACCACCATTTCTTATCACTGCAGCATTTCTCCATTTCCAGTCAGTTGTTTTTACCTCACCAGTCTATTATCCAACCATTTTCTGAGCCACTTATCCTCACAAGGGTCACAGGAGTGCTTTTGAAGTGAAGACATATTTTGAAGGTGTGGCACAGAATCAAAACCAAACAATTGATAGCATCATTCAGGAATATGCTTCAACAATCTGAGCACGTTGTTTGATGCCGCAATGTCGTATGCCTACAACATATTCTTCTGTTTCACTGTTGCTATTTTATTTGTGCTTTTATTGTATTTCAAGATACCTCCACATGGCGGGTCTCATATTGGACATAATCATCTGGCAATAATTAGTGATTTAGTGAGGTAATGATCAGTGACTGTGAACTTGTCACGTTTAAAAGCAGGGCATTCCTGCGGCTGTCGGTTTCTCACTAGCACGGCTAAACATGGTGCAGAGCCCCAGAGATGCCAGTGGAACACAAGGGGCTTTCCCACCACAGGAACTTACCCAGCCTCCCTGGTCACTTAAATTACCCCTGTGTCGTCACTGAAAAAACCCACCAGGGTACCCAGGTGATTGGTGGATAGACCACTGTAGTCGTTTACTAATTCATTCACAGAGCCACAATTACTGAATGCAGTCTTATGCAAAGCTTGAAAAAGAGGATTGAAATACATTGAAAAGAAAATCTTCAAATCACTGAATGAGGGTGGCAGTGGCGGAACTCGCAGCGACAGACCTCCTCACATGTTAATTATCTATTTGTCTAACTAAACTAAATGATCTAACGATCTGAGGATCTGATGCACTCGATCACATCGGTGTTGACTAAATATGGGGGTGGTCTTCCAGGAAGGCCCTTCCAAAAATCGAACTCATCAATTACAAAAAGCCGAGGGTTTCAAATCAACCGGCTTTCACTATTTCAAGGAGAGCGTTATGATTAACATACAATACTTTTCCACGGAGCTACCTAGAATTCATTACATGAACAAAATGTAGAATTCCAAAAACATCAATCTATTTTCCACATTGCTTATCCACACTATGATCTTGGGGGTGCAAAAGAGAGATGAAGTACACCCTGAATTGGTCGCCAGACAATCGCAGGGTAAGCAATCATTCGGACACACATTCACACCTACAGGCAATTGAGCATCTTCGATTAAACCTTCATGCATGTTTTTTGGAAGAAAACCAGAGTACCCCAGAGAAAACTGCCACAGGCACATTGAAAAGCGTGTTACAAAACCAACAAAATTCAAAAAGGTACGTGTCCAAGTCAATGATAAAATACTTGGAAGAAGTAAAAGTCATTATTGCGGCCACTTGGAGCTGTGGTAAAACATTATTACATTATTTACTTTACAAAAAACACAAATTACCACATTTTCCAACCTTAATCTTAACATATGGGCTATTAAAAACCATTTGCGTGGAGTAACAGAACGACTTAAAGCGAAGCAAATTTGTATCGTACTGTAATTTAAGAATAAACTGTGTTGTCCATTTGACATTCTGATGCATTTGTCATTTGTCAACAATAAAGCCAATTTGCCATGTGATAAACTGCATCAAGTGGTGTTGATGCGGAAAAAGGAGCAAGCATATAAATTATGTATGCATAGTCTAAATCTCCCAAAAATGTAGCTTATACTATCTGCTTCCTATAATGCCGAGGAAGACAAGATTTCTGTGAAAGATTATAATACCGGTAAATTCATACAACATACAAGACGAACGTCTGCTATCTTCTTCCCATTAAAGGACTAGTCGTGCGCAATTAACTTTCAACTGTCCAGTAATTCAAATGTACGTTTTTCCCTGTGATAATCTTTTCTTTGTTTAAAGCAAAGTCTTGTATCCACAAACAAGCTTCATTTTACAGAAACATCATTTGTCACCTTAACTGGGTGACCACACTGGATGTTCCTGTGGAGTGTTTTTGTTGAAAATTGCCGAAGTTCCCCATTAACAACTGCATGAGTTTTCTGACCCACTTTGTTCCTACAGCTTCACCTAGCACTTGTGAACCAACTCAAAAAACATTGCCACAGTTTTCTCCATCCTAAGTCTTTATCTATCAGGCACTTTAAACTACAACACAACTACCTTCTGAAATGTCCTTGATTTGAGTAAAGAAATCAACAAAATCTCTTGACATTGGTTGTTGCAATGTGGGCACACCAGATGTGATTTAGCACAAAGCCTTCTATTCTGTTTCTTTTCAGGTCAACATGGCTGAAGGGTAGAGTTAGCGTAGCTGTCTTGCAATTTGAAGATTGCTGGTGTGACTCCTTGTTTCCCCCCAGACCTGTTCTCTTGTCCTTGAGGGAGAAACTGAACCACATTTGCTCCATATGCCTGGGTCCTCGCTACTGTGGGGACTGTAAGGGATTATCTCCTTCTTCTTTGAACTTAGTTCCCTTTTTTTGGATTGGGGGATGGCATTTTCCAGGCAAGTGAGAGCAAAAAGTTACTTGTATGTAGAGTCTACCCAATGAAGTTTCATTTGAAAACTCCAATTCACTCATTAACTGTTATCCAACAGGATAATGACCCAAAACACACAGCCATAAATGCATTTCCTGTCCTTTAACATGCACCCAAAACGGGATTTTTTTTTAAATGATTATTATTATTTTTACACATTCAGAATGAGACATGATCAACATAGGACAGAAACACCTACATGTAGAATCGGGATCCTGTGAACATCCTAGCAATATGTCATGTCATTATCCAAGCTCCTTATCCTCACTAGGGTTGCGGGAAAGCTGGAGCCTATCCCAGCTAGCTTCAGGCAAAAGGTGGACTACACCGTGAAGTGGTCGCCAGTCAGTCACAGGGCAGATATTGACATCATCACTGAGCGGGAATCAATCCCACGCTGCCCACACCAAAGGCAGGCGTGTGTACCACTACATCATCAGTGACTCTCCTAGAGATATGTTAAAGTTAAAGGGCATCACACTCGTAACTGTTGGAGGCGTGTGAATTTCCATCAGTGATTCTTATATTTAGTTCACTGAGCTGCAAAGGTCCTATGCTGTACTTTTACAAGGTGTATTGCTGCTAAAGCAACAACACCAAAAAAGACCCCAAATTATAACTGACTGTGAAAATAAGTGACCAGAATTATAAACAGGCAATACTGTGGAAACAACTATACACAATAAAATTCAAGCCTAGCTGGGGGGCTGGGGGGGACCCTAATTTCCTCAGGCAGTATTGTTTGCTTCCTATGTCTCTTGAGGTCAGAAGTCTGGCTTGTTTCCATCGTCCCTCTCTACCTCAAGGCCAGAAAAAATATTGTCCTCGTCTTCCTACAATGTGATCTACCTTCAGCAGACCCATTATTCCAGCTGGGATTATTTCTCCTTTCTTTCAACTTCCTCCCAGTGACAGATGGGACTATAACTCGAATCAAATCCTTGAAGGCAAACAAATTAGTGCCTTTCATATGGATCCAGAGAAGGCCAGACACCAGGGATGTTTGGCAGGGCTAGGAAATGGGTTGAAGCCATTCAGTATCATATACCTCTCATTGTTGGGAAAAAAAGAAAAAACATTCTTGTTGATGACAAATACAAGGCTCCAGTATAATAGTGACTGGCCTGACACATTGTCTGTATTGTTTTACAGAACAAAAGAGCAGTGCATATCACTATAAATAGATATCACAGGGTGACACACATGCATATATGTATGTATTCCCCGGCTATTATTATACACAAATTCACATACACTTCTGTGGGCTGGTGATAACTGCTTAACAGTGTGGGCTCCAACAATTGTCAGACTGCCAGGGCAGAGGGAGCCACTTCGGAAAAAGAGGATGATGAAGGCGCATGTTCTGAGTGGCACCATCGACCGTGTATAAGGAGAACTGGAAGATGGCGTGGAGGACTGGTATGTTAGAGAATTGTGGAAGGAAAGATAAAACATTTTAGCGAACAAAGTAATGTGACAGAGAATGTTAAGTTAAACAAAGGAAAGGGTCAGGCCTGGGGCACTCATTTGGAAAAAAATATGGAATGTTACTTGGTAGAGTGCAGAATGCTAAAATTGCATCAAACCGAATTATATATGTATTTTAAAATGGTTGCTGAAAAGGAATTCTGGGTACAAAAAAGACAAATGTGATTAGGTCATGAACAATGTAACTCAGGGGCGGCAAGTGGAATAACTGTGGGCCAGGATTTAGACATGGTCTTAGTCATGAATTTAAATCTACTTTCTGCCACCAAAGTGTCACTACACCCCGTGTGTCCAGCTTTCTGCAGACTAGTCTGCCAAATTGGCACACACACACAGAGAAGACGTTAAGCTTACACGAAAATCAGGATACGCCAGCATTTGGGATGCACCGTCTCCAAATATAAAGTTCACTGTCTTCAGTAAATAATTGAAAGAAATTAGCCATTAAGTTGTTTGCACAATTTTAACCAAAAAGAAACATTTAAAACTGCATTACATTCTTAGTCGAACATGTGAAAAGAAAAAGGTGACAAGCTGATACCAGCACATCCACTGAATATCAAATATCTTCTGCTCTTCTCACTGTTTGCAGTCTGTCATCAATTGAAATCACAATTTAAAGGACAACGGTACAAGGTTCTTGGTTTTGAAACATTAAATACAAACCCATAGCATAGGTGAGCCGAACTACCTATAGTATTGTCTTAACTTTTATCGAATTTTCAAAATATCTCACATTATGTTGAAGAAGGAGAGTGGACTGAAAAAAAGATGTGGTGACTCTGTGCGGGCGCGTGTGTGTGAGTGTGGTGGTGGGGGAACAGACCGATGGTGTGCATTGAGACTGTCTGTGACCCTGTGGTCATCAGTCCACTAGCACCACCACGTGGCTGAAAAATCTGGGTTGCGTCTCACAGAGGTTGCCTCCATGTCTTGACCGCAAAGAAAAATATCCTGAGCATTTCATATATGTACGGCTGGGAGCCTTTTGAAGTTCTTACCATGTCTTGCTAATATTACGGTGTGTACAGATCAAGTCACCTACATCTGAGTGTACAGAAAGAAAAAAGAAAAAGAAATACACCAAAAATACACATGGTCCTGCTTTCAAGTGGTTCCTATTTGGGTCGCTATGGTGATGCTTTATCCCCTATTTGTCCATGTCAACAACTGACCTGCTTTTCTTCAGCCCCCCTACCCAGCCCTTTGCTTCCTCGCTGTACGCTGAAAAACCTTTTGGCTGTCGATGAGAATACATGTTCAATTTCTAGGGGTGGGCAGCGAGGCGGGATTGATGACATTCATACTGTACAAAAAAATGGACATTAATTTAAAAAATTTTCGACTGACTTCAAATGGACACATAATTAATCCATAACCTAATGAGGCTAATATGACCTAAAATAGATGTGTATGTGCGTGCGTTTGTGTATGATTTTCAATTTTTGGATCCAAAACTACCAGTCTTTTTAAATAAAATGTAAAAACAAAGACATAAAACAAAAATGAAATCTGAATTGTTATCCCTTTTTGTTGCAACAAAGCTTCTTTCCAATTAATTTCCTACAACAGGTAAGAAGTTTTAATTCACTTTTTAAATGATTCCCTAATTTTAACAACCATGCATCGGTGGAATTAGCAGCACAATTGAGAATGGGTGTAAAAAATATAAATCTTATCTTAAAAAAAACATTATTTGCATTTAATCGGTTGTTGTTGTTGGCTCAGGTGTTGCTGAGTCGTTTGGTGTTGACTCGTTTCCTAGATTGTATTGTATGACTGAAGTTTGACCCGGTAACCAGGCGAGTCACACACCGCTGTTTCATTGATGGAGATGCCACGTACACCATGACACAGCCTCCATATTACGCTATTGCTAAAGCAATCAAGAGGTCCCAGTCGTCACAAAAGATTGACCCAATGATCTAAAGCAAAGTAAACAAAGAAAAACTCAATTGAGCACATTTCATACACAAGGTAGCTCAATGTGCTTTACAGGATTAAAGGAATTTCAAAACATAGGGAAAAAACTGCCAACAAAAATCTAAAACAAATATTTTAAAAATATGTTCTATTACATCAGCGTAGAGTGCAACAAATATAATTTACCGTATTTGCCAGACGACGGCGCGCACTGGATAATAAGCCACCCCCACCCTCTGCAGCTGTCAATAAGTACACACCGCTGTGAAGCTATGGTTGAGAACTTAACCAAGCAAATATGTCAGGACATCGGAGATTGTGAGTGTTTCTCACTGCAATTGGACAAATCCACTGACGTGACCCAGCTCAGGTGTGTACTTTCATTCGTATGGTGTTAAGTGATGATCAACGTGAACTTAGTTACAAAAATGTTCAAAGTTAATTATGTTGTGTGGTGCAATATTGGCTCATGCGGTTATGCAAGACACACAAATATACATTTACACATAAAGAAACCTCAATATACTTTAAAATAGATATGTGTTTTGCATCTTTGGAGTGGGTAGATCTTTGTGACTTGGTCATTCTATTTGCCCCCGCCTCCAAAGCCCAAATCCTCCACTTTCCCATCCTCCCCGCCTGTTGATCGCGAGAGGCTGGCTGCTTGAAAAGTATATCTTGGGGTAAAAAAAGTCTGGGCACTCCTGCGAGTCTAGCCGCACCTCACCGTAAACTGCACATATATACTGTACGTACTGGTACCTTGTAATATTAGATGTTCACACTGAAAGACTGTTTCTTTACATGCCTAGTTTTCGAAAAAGTGACTGTAGTATGGCATTAGCGAGGGTGGATGACTTCAAATACATCGGGTCAACAATACAGAGCAATGCTGAGTGTGGTAAGGAAGTGAAGAAACAGGTAGAAGCGGGATGGAACAGTTGGCGAAAGGTGTCTGGTGTTCTAAGTGACAGAAGAGTGTCCGGTAGGATGAAGGGCAACATTTTTAAAACTGTGGTGAGGCCGGCCATGATGTATGGATTAGAGACGGTGGCGCTGAAGAAACAACAGGAAGCAGAACAGGAGGTGGCAGAAATGAAGATGTTGAGGTTCTCGCTCGGCGTGAGCAGGTTGGATAGGATAAGAAATGAGCTCATTAGAGGGACAGCCAAAGTTGGATGTTTTGGAGACAAGGTTAGAGAGAGTACACTACGATGGTTTGGACATGTTCAGAGACGAGAGAGTGAGTATATTGGTAGAAGCGTGCTGAGGATGGAGCTGCCAGGCAAAAGACCAAGAGGAAGACCAAAGAAAAGGTTGATTGATGTTGTGAGGGAGGACATGAGAATAGTGGGTGTTAGAGAGGAAGATGCACGAGACAGGCTTAGATGGAAAAAGATGACACACTGTGGTGACCCCTAACGGGACAAGCCGAAAGAAAAAGACTGTAGTATGGCATTAAAACGGCTGAAATTTAACAGAAAAGTCATTGTTTTTATCCCCCCTCTTCCTGTTCACTCAAACCACTAAAGTCGTCGTCTTCAGTGTTGGAGTAGAAGAGCCTCAGAAAGTCTCCGTCACATACCATTTCAGTCTCTCTGTCATTTTCATCTCAGGTTACCGCTGAATTGTGCTGTTCTTTCCACATAGCAGTCCAGCCTTTCGAAATCCGTGGGTGATGGATGATTCTTTCACACTGCTACACACATTTAAATCCACTGCAGACCTCAGAAAAGGAAGACCTTCACATGCGGCCCATTGTTGTGAAGGACATTACATTAATTACGTATATTTAAAATATATGTTTTGCGTTTGTGCGTGTCATACTGCATAATGCTTTGTGCACGGAAAACCTAGCGCCGTCTTCTTCTACACATTCTAGAGGTATTTTTGTCGTCTTCTACAGGCAATTGAGGTAGATTCTTCTTCTTCTACTCAGGGTGAAAGTAAAGTCTTTATCTTCTTCTATGCATTGGAGGTGTCCGCGCATGTCCAATCTAGAATCCATTATTTGGAATGACCATATTCCAACCATTTTGTTTGAACAAGTTTTTGTTGACTTTTAAACTCATAGCCGCTAGCTACAAAAAAGGCTTCAGATGTTGTGTCATTTTATCATTTTGCTTATTTTTGTTATTTAACTATTTTTTTTTTTACTAAAATAACAAGCAAATTCATTGCATTTTTCTGTTAGGAGTTGCAGAGCCATCTGAATTGGGGTGTTGTGAGCTTGTCAACCACAGCAAACATCCATCCATTATCCAAACTGCTTATCCTCACAAGAGTTACAGGAAAGCCAGAGCCTATTCCAGCAAGCTTCGGGCAAAAGGCGACTACACCGTGAACTGGTCTCCAGCCGGTTGCAGGGCAGATATTGACACCATCACTGAGCAGGACTCGATCCCACGCTGTCTGCACCAAAGTCAGGCATGTGTACCACTACACCATCAGTGACTTCCACCACAGAAAATACAGTGTGAGTATTGTTGTTGTGCTTACTGATGATTTCAGAGTTGTTCCTGTCTCACTGCTATTAGGATTTCTGGAGCGCTCTGATTCATGGAGATTGTGAGATTGGCTATCTTAGCAAATAGAGTGGAAGTATTGTTGAAGTTCTTACTGGTGATTTCAAAAAAACATGTTGATGTCTTGAGATATTCTAGGTGAAGTTATTCAAAAGTTCTCAGTATTCTGTCTCAGTATTCACAGTCTGCGGCACAGCCTCAGTCTCCGTAAACTTAGTGGCGGTACTTTCATTTATGTATCTTTTCCTTATAGAGTTTGCCTGAACTTTTGGGAGAATCTTTAATTCAAAGAATACACAAAAATGATCAGAAATAGCCATACTCTTAATGTCATCTGAAAGAATTTCAACATCCTAAGAGATGACCATGTCTAAGATCTGACGTTGACTGTGGGTTAGACTATTAATATGTTGAGAGAAGTCAAATGTGTCCAGTATAGCACAGTTCTCTGGATTTTTTTCCCCAATATTAACAATAGCCTTCATCCGATCCCTAAAAGGGCATTTAGGCTAGGGGAGATTACATTTTATGTAGGGTTTTGCTCCAATGGGGAAGGGATGGGTGTGGGACATTCCAAGTGTTGCCTCATCGTATTCATCATTCGTTCCTCCAATTCTGACTCCATCTGTGCCTCGTGTCACCTGATCTTTTCTTCCTGCGATTGTTTGGGGACAAAAGCAGACTCCTACACTTTTTGTCCTTCAAGTGTGTCATCAAAGCCAAAGTGTTCCTTCGAGCCACTGAATGATGAACACAGTAAAAAAATCACATTTTTGTATGAGTCAAACCAATAGTACACATTATCAAGTCATTGAATTGATAGCAACTGTACTCTTATCTTTGTGTTTTTTGTTTTGTTTGTTTGTTTCTCATCCCCCAGGCTCACCATTTCATGCAATAAGGCTTAGCCAATGTTTGTCTGGAAAACTTAACCATTTATGCCAAGTTGCTGGCACACCCCAAATCCAATATGGTATCATTTTTTGAAATGTAAATGGGGGATAGCCAATTAGTTACCTTACAGTGATACCTTTCTTATTCCACCAGTTATTAAGTTGAAACTCCTTCATTAATATTCCATTCCATTGTAAAATGGTTGTGGAGATGTCTAAAGCAGTAAAGGAGGTAGTGTAGTGTATTTTAAGATTACTTTTGTCAAAATCCTAGTGATGGAAACTAGTTTTTGGGCGCAGCAATTAAAAAAGACATCCTTTCATTGCAGTTCGACTGTCAGAGCAAGCCTCCTGTCAGTAGACAATCACTTGTCCTGGGGTTTATCACCAGTGGCCGTGGTTTCAAAGAAAACGGATCTGCATTTTATTGCTTTATCGGCCCATTGTTCGATGTCCACAGACTTTGAGCCACCAGCCGGCAAGTAGGTATTTCATTGTTACAGAGTGCCAACTTGTGGCCAGCAGTACATTCCGTAGAGGGTCATGGAGTGTGATTGTCCCATTGGTGAAACATTAAAAGGGACTTCCTTTCCACACTCGGGGCATAAAGTTTATATCACTGATTAACTAGGGTTACTTCTGCTTTTCTCACCTATCATATCATCGGATTTTTGCTTTCAGCTGGTAGACATGGGTTAGGAAACCAATTAGCTCAAAGCTATGGTATCCCTGTGATTGAGTCATTCACCCTGTAATCTGGACTCCTATCTGGAAATGTACTTCAAGTGCACTTTGTTGGAGGCAAAATTATGGAGTGTTGTTGGAATGGACAAAAGGCTGACAGTGTAAGTTGGAGATGGGTTTATACTGTAAGCCCCCTGCTCTTTTGAGCCAATCTCTTCTAAGACAAACGGACCAGTCCAGTTGCAATTGACTCATTGTCTTGGGAATGAAATGGCTCAAATGAATGAGAGTATTCACAGGCATGCCAAAGATATCCTATTGTTTAATGATGAAAGGCTGAGGAACTGATGTGTTTCTGATATCCCGTTTCACAGCACTTGTCTTTCTATTTGGGGATGGTAGCGGTTCAGTCCAAATTATAATTGGAACGGATCAGGCTTTTTACATGTAAAATGTCTTTCTTCTTACGAAGGTTTCACATTACGAAAGGACTTCTGGAACGGATTAATGTTGTAAGTAGAGGTAGCACTATTATTATTTTTGCTTCCTGCTCATGAAACCCACAAATCAGGAATTCAAAAATTTTAATACTGTGAATAAATCAGTCACTTTTCAGGCGATATTTTTTTCTAACTGAAAGCCACACACTAATCATTTAATGAACTCAAAGCACCTGCACAGTTCTCACCTTCAATTTGGTTCAATTGTGTTAGTTGGGTTCAATATGGGAAAGACAGGTGACTTGACAACTGGCCAGAAGACCATCTTCAAAGATGGGTAAACTACAAAAATTCCCAGCTAAGGAGGCTGGCTGTCCACTTAGTGCTGTGTCCAAGCACATCAATGGAAAGTCTAGTAGAAGGACAAAATGTGGCAGAAGAAGATGCACCAGCAAAACACAAAAGATCTAAATCAAAATCTAGCAGAGATCCAGAGAGTGTGGGATGACGCAGGAGTCACAGCTTCAGAAAAATGCCACAGTTTGCTGCATCCAGGAGATAGGCTAGAACTTTCAGGAACCTCGGGTCAAGCCACTTATAAGTCTGAGCCATCGTCAGAAGGGTCTGGGTCAAGGAGAAGACTGAACAATTACCCAGTGGTCCAAGGTCCACTTTTCTGGTCAAAGGAAAGTCTGCCTTTCATTCAGGAAACGGGTCCCAAGGGTTTGGAGGAAGACAGATGAAGAACAGAACCAAGCTAGAGCTCTGATGTGAAATATCCACAGTCAGTCATGATTTGGGGTGCAATGTCCAGTGCAGGTGTTGGCAAACTCTGCTGTTTTACATATAGGTCACTGCAACAGTCTACCAGAATCTTTTACAGGGAATCATGATTCCTTCTGATGGTAATCCGAATGGAGATCCAGATTTCATCTTGCAGCACCAGCACCAAAACCTGGTTTGATGTTCATGCCATCACATTGGCCAGCCAACTCACCTGATCTAAACCCTATTGAAAATCTATGGGGTGTTATCAAAAGAAAAATGAGGGGGTCCAGACGCAAAAACAAAGAATAACTGACAGCAAGGGTAAAGGAAATCTAAAGATCCATAAATCCAAGGCAATGCCACGGCGCACATAATCAGTGATGAAAGCCTAGAATTAAAGGTTAACATAACTTTTTGAAAGTAGCACATTTTGTTTTGGTTTAACGTGAGCCTAATTTCTTTTTTTCCCCCTTCAAAAAGTAAGAAGTAAATGGTGATTACTACACAGTATTCTTTTTTTTAATTCCTGATTTTGTTGCTTTTATCACAGATTATGCAAAAAATAAACAAGTAAATACTTGATATTGCTTAAAGTGTGGGGGCTTTATTTATAATTATGAAAGTTTAACTTTGTGAATAGATAATGGAAATAAAGGTTTCCGTGAGATTCTATTTTTTGGGGAAAGTGTGTGTGTGTGTGTGTGTGTGTGTGTGTGTGTGCATGTGTGTGCATGTGTGTGTGTGTGTGTGTGTGTGTGTGTGCATGTGTGTGCATGTGTGTGTGTGTGTGTGTCTCTAGATAGATAGATAGATAGATAGATAGATAGATAGATAGATAGATAGATAGATAGATAGATAGATAGATAGATAGATAGATAGATAGATGTAAGCATTTTTTGTAAAATGATGTCTGGAATGTTGTGTAAACAAACTAAATCTCCACACAGACATTCAAATATCTTCTTTCTCACCTCGCAGAATGATTTGGAAGGAAAAGGCTAAATCGATGGGAACAACTCAATCACATTTCCTTACGCAAATATCCAAGTGACCCCCTCCTCGCTTCACTACACTGTAAGATTGCGTCCTTGTGGCTCCTCCGGCACAGAAATGCACATGGGAGAAATTAACATTTGCTCTTATAGTCTGCAAATGGCAGCTTGTGCTTAGACAAGCCTAGGCAAGAAAGAGAGGGAGAAAATATTTGATCAGCGATTAATAATTCCTGCAGCAGATCAGTAACATTTGCAGTTGGGGTAAGTGAATTGACAGAATTAGTTTCTTTGGGAACATTTCATCAAGGCCATTCAAGGCTTGGTTTTTGTTGTCATTTTCATGTTCCATGATGAATCCCAATGAATCACCACACACTTTGCAACTACTGTATTGACTGATCTTGCTCTCAGATTAGGAAACTGCAAATTATTCTGTTTTTACTGAATATTGGCGTGATTATTCATTTCTTAAGCAATACAAATATGGAAGAGAACTTAACAGCAAAGATCCACAATGTAAGTAATCTTTAGTGATGAGTTGACTGACTTAATTACATTAAGAGCAATAAGACTGTTAGCCCAGTGGACTAAACAAACACGTGTCTGTAATTGGCTGGCAACCAGTTCTGGGTGTACCCTGCCTCCTGCCCGTTGACAGCTGGGATAGGCTCCAGCACTCCCCGCGACCCTTGTGAGGATAAGCCGCTAAGAAAGCGGATGGAAGGTGAAGAATCATAATAAATGAGTTGCTACTCCTGTGTGACAATTCATCAACGTAACTAGGACACATAGCAATAAAAGAATAAATTAGGGTAGAAGGGGCACAAGCAATTTCTGAAACTCCACAGGATCCAAGTGAAAAGAATTGCCATTTCTGTGACTCAAAATATTTCACTCAAGGGGAAGACGGCTGCACATAGCGCTTCTTTCTCTATTCAGCTGCAGTGGAAATATGTTGCCTTTTTTATAAATTCAGCGTTTAAATTACAAAAAAAAAACCAAGAACGAAAAGATGCATCATAAGTTACCTTTTCAAGCAACAATGTCCATCTTTAAATAACCCAGTGAAAGGTCATTGCAGATGGAGGAAATTACTTGTTTCAGTGAAAGGTCCCAGTAGATCAATATGTCATTTAGTTCTACTGTTGAACTATTTCAGTTGTCTGAAGATATGTTGATCCATGAACTTGAAGGTTTTGTAATTTCAGGCACTTTTCTTGCTTTCAAGGTTTTCGGGGAGATATGTTTGATTATACTGTGTTAAGGATTGGGATCATACATATGGTTTCTTTCTCGTTCTCCTTTCCAACTAAAACCATATGGCAAGCCATTTATTTGTTGCTCTTTTGAATAGAGTAGATCAATTGTTTCTGTCTCTCTTTAAAAAAAATTATGAATGATAAGAGCATATGTTTGAATATTTATTTACAAACAACTTATGTAACAAAATAATTACAATATTAATAAAACTATAAATAAAACTTACATCCAAAAAGAATCAAAACTGTGTAACAAAAAGTGCTGGCAAACCAGTTATCAGTTAAAACAATGGTGCAATGCAAAAAGAGAACATAAGCATCACAACAAAAGCAAAGACCAGATAAACGTGGCCTATGGTGATAGGATGAGGGAGGGAGGAGAGTGGCCAGGAACATACCCAAATTAATGAGAATTCTGGAGGCACATAGGTTGCAGATGGCCAACAATTCTTCCAATTGGGGCCAGTCTGGTGGGCGTCTGGGACACCAGATATGAGGCGCTCCGGCTGGTCATTCAGACAGAAGGACATGATAGGATGGAATGCCCAGGCATACCGAATACAACCTACCAGAGAAGAAGATGACTAGTGTGGCAGACCATACCAGGCATGTTTTGAGGTCTATGCCGTGCGCCCTTGGAGTGGGATTTGGTGATGGCTGCAGGACTAGTGCCGAAAAAAGGAAGGTCAAAGGGTAGCTGTGGGATGAGCACCGTTGGATGGCTCCCGCTGGACAAGCATCCTCCAGAAGATGGTGGGTTGTTGGGGTCAGAGCTGCTGGCTGAGCATCACCAGTGGGAGATGGGATGAGGACCATTTGACTAAGTGTTGACAAAATTTGTCCACATGTGCCATCAGAATGACCATACTAGAAGTAAGGTTTGAAAAGCATCCTTCATCTCTTGTAAGGACCTACTTTGCTGTCCAAGCTCTGGACAATGGCAGAGAATAGCTTGGTGCAAATCTTCAGATTCCTGGGGGTCCATTTCTTTTGGCTAAACTCTTTCTAACAGGTTGGACCTCGAAGCAGCCAAAACGGTAGCAAAAAAAATAACTGAAAACTATGGTTAAAAGCAAAAGGCATACGTCAGCACCACAACTTACGATGATCAGACTAGGGAATGAGTAGAATCACCAGGAATACACCAAAACTATAGAAAAAAGTACTAATACACAAAGCAAATCCAACAGAGAGATATATGAAATAATTGTGGAGCAAGAAGGAATACAGATGACAAGAAACTATGATATGACTATGATATGACTATGATATTGTGTTTTTCACATGTGCACAAACCAGTTAAGACTGAATTTCAATCATTTTCAGGTGAGCAGCTCCTTGCTCACTCCAGCCATGAAGAAACACAGGTAAGAGCCACCTGACAGCAAGAAACAAAAAACACAAATCAGACAGAACAGTTTGACCAAAATGTGCTATTTCATTTCAGAATATAAAGTTGACAATGCATTCATTGCAGGAATCATTTTCTTTTTGAACCAAAACAATACATCTGTATGAAAAACATTCAGTTTATGACCACTGTGCATTCTTCCAGGGACCTGTAGCCGAAGTAACCATTTTATCTTGCCCTTTAATCATGGTTAATCTTTTGTTTTCTACTGCGACCCACTTTTCATTTTTCGCTGGGTCAAGCGTACTCAACTTCAAGGAGATGTGCACCTTTTGATGAGAGGGTTCAGTGTTGATGCTGATTAAAAAGAGAAAAGCATATTAGAGCATGGTTGTTGTTTGCCGCCTCCCAAACAGAGAGCATGATAGGTGGAGCATGAAAGAAATCCTTTTTAAGTATAGCAACGGCTTACCTGTGTGAAGAGCATCTTGATCAGAGGACCTGTCAGATGTCACATACTGTATTTCTTTCAGAACATCAGTCGTCTTCGTTCGAGTTGAGGCAGTTCATTTTCAGCCTTCAGTGAGGGAACAAGAGTCAGCTGTTCCTCCTCACATGTTGCTTGGTGAGATGATGTCACAAGTGACTGCAACCAATGTTCTTTATTTGTCTTATTGACATCATGTGTTTTGTTCTGCATATACTCATTTGGCTTCTGTATTAAAAGTGCAGGAATTCATACCCACTGTCCAGACTGTGTGTTTGGAAAATTAATATTACTCAGCAGTGTTTGGCTGATCTAGTTTGAATTCTGCCCTGATAACGTAGATCATTGTCAGCCAAAGTACCTGTTTGTTTTGGGGACATCGATTGTCGTAAAGTGTAGAATGTAAGCAAAACAAAAAAATGCCAGTTTTTCTAAAATGTTCCACCTTTTTATAAACCTGTAGAATTTAACAAAAAATATTGGCAGAGAAATGTCATGCATCTTTTTCAAAATGCCTATGAAAATATTCATCCAGGTCATTTCATTCTCAGGGCATTGAATTGATCGCCACTGGACCGTTCTGGTTGTATAGAAGACATTTCGAATTGAATCCTATGGTAAAAAGAAAACTCACACACACCAACCACTACTTACTTTTTGAGCCACCCAAACTGGGTTTTATCAGAACATTACAACACACACCTGATA
Source organism: Syngnathoides biaculeatus (assembly GCF_019802595.1). NCBI lineage: Eukaryota > Metazoa > Chordata > Actinopteri > Syngnathiformes > Syngnathidae > Syngnathoides > Syngnathoides biaculeatus. The sequence goes on along the minus strand of NC_084642.1, from coordinate 26,993,594 downwards.
ATGTTTCCGCTGGCCCACAGGCCAAAGATAGAGACTGTAGGCACCCAAGGGAGTCCTTAAAAACCTGTAGTGAACCCAGCTGATCATTTATAAAAAAGTGCAACTACCATAGTTCCAAAAGGAAAAAAAGTAAAGAGAATAAAGAAGAAAAGAGTGAAAGAATCAGAAACATTGTCATTCCATATGTTTCATGCATGTCTGAGAAAGAAGGATTTATAATCAAAACAACATTCAGGTACACTTCAAACCGGTTTAACATCCTGAGACAAACACCAGTACACCCCAAGGACCAGATATCCCATACCCATAAAAATAGTCGGGTGTATACTTTCGAGTGCAGTGAGGAAGGCATAGATCTGTATACTGTATGAGGGAATACAAGCAACCACTGAGGAGGCACAAGTCACAACATAGACAGGTTAACTCTTTAGTTCAAGACTCAGCTGTCCAACTACATCAAAGATAAACAGCTCTTTTGAAGACAAAAATATTCCCCAATTCCAATGGAGTTGGGACATTGTGTAAAATGTAAATAAAATAACAGATACAATGATTTGCAAATCATATTTAACCTACTAAACATTCAATTGAACAAACTACAAGGACAATATATTTAATGATGAAACAATATATTTTGTTTTTGGAAATAGTCATTAATTTTTAATTTGATGCCAGGAAAACATTACCCCAAAAACCGGTAGAGGGGTAAGTTTACCCCTTTTGACAACACCGAATAAGTGTTTGGGAGCTGACAATAATACATGGTGATGCTTTGTAGGTAAACTTCATTCCCATTGTTGCATGATGTACAACTGCCACTCCATTGTTGTAATTTTTACTTCATAATGTGCCACACATTTTGAATAGATAAAAATGTCTGTACTGCTAGCTGGCCAGTCTAGTACTCACACTCTTTTACAATTAAGCCACACTGTTGTAATACTTGCAGAATGTGCTTTTGGCATTGTCTTGCTGGAATAAGCAGGGACATCTCTGAAATAGATGTTGCTTGGATGACAGCATATGTTGCTCCTAAGCCTGTATGCGCCTTTCAGCATTAAAGGTGTCATCATAAATGTGCAAGTTATCCAACGAAATGGCACTAATACAGACCCGCACCATCACAGCTGCTGACGTTTGAACTTTCTGCACTGACCAGCTCGCTCCAGTCTTCATGGATGTCACGAAACTCCGGTACGGGAGCGGACCCAAGTGTTGGACTTTGAGACAGAGTCATAATGTTAAATGTCGTCATACACGGTTTAGCAGTCCGACAAGACAGAGGTACAGAAACGCTAGGCGGGATCCAAAAGACATGCAGCAAGGTCCGATGACTATGGGGCAAACTAACACCTCAGTAGGACAGGATCAAACTAAAGACTCACAGAATCACTGTGACAAGGGTTACTCTAACTTACGCATTGAAGTGGAGAGTACCACAGGCAGTGAATGCAACTCACTAGCGCAAGGCAACGAACTGGCAAATGCCAGCGACAAAAACTCCAACTTAAATGCTTAAATTACAGTTCCAATGTGTAACAGCTGTAACCGGTGACAGGTGTCACCACCCAGAGCGGTGGCGTGGCCTCTTTTTCATGACAGAACCCCCCCTTAAGGCGCTGATCCCAGATCCAACAAAACAAAATAAACAGAACAAAAAACATGAGGAGGAGGGTGGAAGGGGGGCCCAGGGGAGGGCACAGACCCCCCCCCCATCCCCAGTCTGTCTGGTGGCCATCCAGGCCACCCAAAGCGAGGTGTCCAGCTGAGCAGGTCAAGATGTCTGCCATGACAAACCTGAGCTTGGCGCTTGCCCATGAATGAGAGTCGGCGGCTTTAGACAGAACCTGACTGGCTTCTCGTCTGGCTCAGACTCATAGTTCCCAGTGGGAGATTGGCAGAAACTGGGGGGGCATGAATACATTGTTCTTGGGAACAGAATGGAGTGACAGGAATGGTACTTTCACTTTTCACTGAAGGAAAATAGTCTCATTTTTATCTGAATCCTCTCCATCCTCCGTACTTAAAGGTCAAGTGATGGCTAAATAGTCTTCAAGGAGAAGCAGGAAGTGACGTAAAGGACAGCGGCGGCCCCTAGTGGACTCGTTTGTTTTCATTAGTTTTGCCTCTGGGAAGGTAGCTCATTGTTCCTTCGTGTTAGCCAAAATGCCGGCTCATTGCATTGCTTGAAAACTCGGGAGAATGGATTTACCCTTCATAAGTTTGATAGAGACCCTGTTCGTTGTGAAAAATGGATTGCACGGGTGCAGAGGACGAGAGCTTAGTGGGTTCCAAATAAAAGGTAGCCAGTAATGCGCCCCGGCTCGACGGTGTTCAACAAGTACTGCGGCGGCTTTGAACATACCCCTAAAAGCAGCATGGCTCGGCTCCACCTCTTCCTTATATGCCACCAAGGCGCAGAAAATCAGCCTCACCGGCTGGCTGTGATGAGCCGCAATAGCTCATCTCTGCCGCGGAAGTGGATCAGACGGAGATGAGGTTTGGCCGTGATCGCTTATCATCTGAATATGGCACGAAACAATAGTGTAATATTGCCCCGGTAACTTCACTCAATTGTGTGGCGTTCTCCTTGTCGAAAAGAGCTTCCATGTCAGACGGGGCACGTTTGTCTTCCATAGTTAGGGTGCTCCGCGTGTTTTCATTTGCGAATGTCCGGGTGACGTCACGGACGGAGGACGCAGCCAATATGGCGACCACTTGCATATCGTAGAATGACACTTTGCGCATGGATGACGCGCTCTCCGCTCACATTTATTTTTTCGTATAGACATTGAAGTGAATAATGTTATATGTATTTTTCATTACAATATCTATTTTAAAATGTTTATAGGGATGACACCCAGGCTTTAAGCCGTCTGCAGATCACTTCTGAGTTGTGTCTTTTTGGAAAACAAACACCGGAGGCGCAATGGTAGGCTTATCTTCATTCACCAAGTCCGCTATTTTATGTTGAAGCCCGCCCGGAAGTCTGTTGCCACCGCGACGTGGGTGTGACGTAGCAGCGGGATGTTGCCACTAGAGACGTGAGCTAGGTTCGGAAAACGGTCGGTAGCTACTGTGGCGTGAGTGTGATTTGTCAGGAAGTCAGTTGCCACCGCAACGTGGGTGTGGCGCCGCAGCGGGTCTGTGGCTACCGTGACATCAACTATGTTCAGCAATGGGTCGGTCGCCAACGTGGACCTGGCTCGGTAGCAGGCCATTTTACCGCGACGTGGATCTGGCTCTGTAGCAGGTCAGTTGCCACCGCGACTTGGATCTGGCTCGGTAGCGGGTTGGTTGCTACCGCGGCGTGAGCGTGGGTCAGCAGTGAGTCTGTTGAAACCATGACGTGACTAATTCCCGCTGAACTTGGTCCGTGAGGACCTTAAGTTTGGCACTCTGCCGCTCTATTTCCGCCCGCATTTTGTGATAAAAGACCTTGTGATCCTAGCGTCGCTGCACCTCGGGAGTTGCGGACCCCTGCTCCCTCTGGGCTGGAAGTTTCGCCATCAGCTCCGGGCCCGCTGCCTTGGTCGTTGCTGGCGAGGCGTGGATGGACGATGGCGGTGTCTTGGTCCTGCTTGGGCGTCTCCTGTGGCGGAGGATCCGGATAGATGACCAAGCAGGTTCCCCAAAAAGGATTGGAGGACAGGGACTTGGACCTACAGGACGAAGGCACTCGGGAGCTGGAGATGTGGGGTGGCGACACAAACAGACTGGGACTAGTCACAGGGAGAGGAAATTCACAGTCATTGTCCGAATCACAGTCAGGCAGCCGGTCATATAAATTTAGGTCTTCCTCAAAGTCCGAAAAATCAGAGTCCAAAAGGATATGCGGTAATGAACGGGTCGTGGTTGGCACATAATCATGACCAGGCATGAAAGGACGATATAACGGAGCCCATCCAAATAGGAGATGGTTGGTCCTTGAGCAGGTGGTGTCCCCGGCGACATCCTCGGCGATATTGTTATGCACATTATGCCTTGGCTTTCCCACTGGGTCCTATTCTGGCCAGTTCGTTCTGTCACGAACCTCCGGTACGGGGGCCAACCCAAATGTAGGACTTCGAGGCAGAGGCATAATGTTCGATGTAGTTTATTTTGGAAACTGGGTCATACACCGTGTAGCAGTCCAACAAGGCAGAGGTACAGAACCACTAAGCTAGGTGGGATCTAAAAGACGTGCAGCAAGGTCCGTGACAACTGAGAGCTTTAACAGATATCTGGAATGTACCATCCTGCTTCAAATGCTCCACCATCATCCCGTCTCCAAGAAGCCTGCAATCTTGGGTCCAAATGACTACAGTCCTGTCACCTTGTCATCTGTGGTCATGAAGTCCTTTGAATGCCTCGTGGTGGACCACCTCGAGGGTGTCACAGGTTCCCTGCTGGACACATTGAAGTTTGTCTACCAATCAACTGTGGATGATGCAGTCAACATGGGAATACACTACATTCTAGATCACCTCAACAGCGTAGGAACCCACATGAGAATCCTGTTCAAGGACTTCAACTAAGTGTTCAACACCATCATCATCATCAAATTCCTCTCCTCCAAGTTTCTCTATTGCAGCGTCTTCCGTCATCTGCTCGTGGATATATAGCTTCCTGATGGACAAGACACAGGACACACGTACCATCACCACCCGGGCACCCCAAAGTTGTGTCTTTTCCCCGCTGCTCATCTCTCTCTACATGAACGACTGCACTCCAGTGCACCCGCCTGTCAAACTCCTGAAGTTTATAGATCCAATTTCAGTCATTAGCCTCATCAAAGACTGATGAGTCTGAATCCCAACAGAAAATGGAGAGGCTGGAGTTCCGGTGGGCCTGGAGCTGAACGTACTAAAGACCGTAGAGATGATCACAGATTTCAGGTCTGTCTTGTTTCAACCATCAAGACCTTTTAAGTCTCAAATTACAGGACAATTACAGAGAATTACCATCTCTGAGGACCTGAAGTGGGAGACTAACATCAACTCCATCCTCAAAAAAGCCCAGCAGAGGATCTGCTTCCTGCAGCTCCTAAGGAAACACGGCCAACCACGGTACCTGTTGAGACAGTTTTCCAAACCAAGTCATTGAATCAATACTGTGTACCTCCATCACAGTCTGGTTTGGTGCTGCTAAAAAAACAACAAACTCCATCTGCAATGGACAATCAGAACTGATGGAAGGTTTGTTGGCACCACTCTACTCGCATTCAAAGACTTGCACGCTCCTAGAAATAAAACAAAAGCAGGCCGAATCCTCTTGGACCCCCCACATCCTGGTCAGCAGCTCTTCTAGCTCCTTCCTTCCATTAGGCACCACCAAAGAATGTAATAACTATAACTCCAGACATTCCTACAGCTTCTTCCCTTCTGCAATTAACTTCTTAAATAGCTAATTTAGAATTTAACTGAAACACACTGCCAATTTTTTGAGTCTTGAGTTTGTTGTCATATTTTTCCCGGGCCAATTACTATTATACATCACACGTTACTCGTGCACTCACTGTAACAGTCTCACCGTGCTGCAACATTTGCACATCTGAGGAGTACCTGCAGCATTTGCATAATTCACATTGTCCCATATTATTGCACTCCGAGTCACTTTAAATTGCATACATTTCTTGGAGTCTTGGCTCCCTTTGCAGAATGGTCATTCCAGTGGGCAATTGCTCTATTTGGCATTCAAACTGCTGTAATTATAGAGGACTGCATCTTTTTGCACAATCATCCAAAAAGTGTACCATCATTGCCAGATTACTAATAACATTTTATTGCTTCTTTACTGTTCTCACAATGTCTTTATGTCTCAAAAGCATTCTCTTTCAGTTGACTCTGTTGTCATACGAGAGTGGCTCCTACTACTGGAGACAAATTTCTATTGTGTTTCTGACATCTTTGGTAGTAAAGATGATTCAGATTCTTATTCTGATTGGAATTTGAGTTTAACACATTCTGAACAGAGAAGATAGTTGTATTTGAAAGAGAATTGAAAGAGGACATTGATGTTAAATTCGAAAAGCCATCCCTAAACCGAGGAGGAGGCTTACTGTACCACCGATCTCTCACAAATAATGTCATCTTTTCATCTCTTGGACTAAATTCATGAATTAGGTGTAGTTGTAGTTGTAGTAGGTGACTTGACCCAAACGAATGGTCATGGAAAGCAGAGCTTTTCATTACATCGTTCGGTTGTGGTTTTGCATCCTAAGAGTCGCACCAATTGTGGTTGAGACGTGCCTCTCTAACTAAGGGTTAAATAGTTTGGTTTCATCAGAAACACTAAGGTTAGAGCTCTCCTCCCTAGCCTCTATGCATGAACTGAGGGAGTCTGGTCAGATGAGAGGCGAAACATCCTCTGCAGCAACCAGAACAATCGAGTTGAGATCAATTGGCAGTAGAAGACTGGATCGAGGATGCTGCACGACACTCACAAACACAAAATATATACATTCTTCCCCCATTATTGGTGGGGTTACGTTCCTTACACCCCCATAAAAAACGGAAATCCTTGAATAATGGATGCTGTATTAAAATACCTATGTATGAGTGCTACCATATTTTTGCAATCATAAATTGCACTTAAAAGCCATATCATACCTTATATTTACAATTGTTGTGTGACTTAGCCAATGAAGTACACTTGAACACACTGTTAGCATGTAGGCTAGCACATTTTTGTGTGTGTGCCATATGACAGTGCTCACAAGGCAGAGAGGAATAATTGCTTTTTACATTTGTAAGCAGAAAAAGCTTACATTGCCCCACACACAGCCTATGTAGGCAGGTCATTACTGACAATGTTGGTCACACTCACGATGTCACATCAAAACTCAGATTATCACACCACAGCAATCAGAATAACATAACTAGCAAATAATAGAACAAATAAAAGAAAGACACGAGAAATAATTGACATAAAACTTGCACTTTAAAGGCTATCTACTTCCTCCCAGCATGCTTTGTGGTGCTGAGGACCTCCTTGGTGCCACAAAAAATCTGTTGGATTTTAATGGCACTCAAGGATTAAAAGGCTGGACTACCACGTGAAGGTGGAACGGTGAAAGCTGGAAAGGCTTGGCCTCACAGTTCTGAGGATCCGGGTTCAATCCCAGCCCTCCATTTGTGGAGTTTGCATGTTCTCCCCGTACCTGCGTGGGTTTTCTCCGGGCACTCCGGTTTCCTCCCACATCACAAAAACAAGCAACATTAATTGGACATTCTAAATTGCCCCTAGGTGTAATTGTGAGTGCAGCTGTCTGTCTCTATGTGGCCTACGATTGCCTCGCAACCAGTTCGGGGTGTACCCTGCCTCGTGCCTGTTGACTGCTGAGATAGGCTCCAGTATTCCCGTGATCCTTGTAAGGATAAGTGGCTAAGAAAATGGATGGATGGATGGATGGATGCGACATGAGGAGAATAGCACAACTTCAGTGGTAACTCGAGATGAGATTTTTTGAGGCTGTTCAACCCTGATGCTTTAGTTGTTCCAATGAACAGGAGGAGGATGGAAAAAAGCAATTACGTTTTTGTTATTTTTGAGCCCTTTTACTGCTGTGTTATGGTCACTATTTAGAAATAAAGGTATGTAAATAAACAATAGGTCTTTGTGTGAATATCTAATTCTTTACAATGTACCAGTATGTACACTATACAGTACTGTATATCCGCCGTGGCTTGTCTATAGAAAAAAAATGTTACAGAGTGGGTGCGGTCTATTAACTGGTGCACACTGTTGGCCAGAAAATACGGTACGGTAACTAATTTATCTACCACAAATTGAAATACATGAAGAAAAAATGAACTTTGGGAGCAAAATCCACAAGTATGCAGGACTTTGAACGGTGAACCGTGACTGAGCAAGGGAAAACTGTCATAACACCTCATTTATTTTGTGCGAGGCAATCCCAGAATTTAACCTGGGTTCTCAGAACTGAAACAGATGTGCTAACTAGTCATCCACCGTGATACACAATAATAACAATAATATTAATAATAATCCATCAAACCACCATCCATTTTTCACACTCATTGTCATGGGTTGTTGATAATAATATATCAAATTTGAATATCATATTTCAAGCCAATTAAAGATGCTTTTCACGAATCGAAATCGTGAGCATTTATTATTCCCAGATTTTCACTATTCGCAGCCAGGCTAATCCAAATCCCCCACAAATAGTGGGGGTTTCCTTTATGTTTGACCAAGACATAATGATATTTCTGTCTGCTTCACATCATCAGCCTTAAAAATGTAAGCCTTACCAGTCATAAAGCATTAAGGTTAATTCACAAATGTAATTGAAAAAAATATTCTGAGACAGATCCTTGTCACCTTTTAAAAAGCTATCCAATTACCATGATATTAACGTAACGTAACTTATATAACTACAATATTAAAGTAATATAACTGGAATACTTTTAATTACTTTTGAATTATTCCAATACCAACTATGCTACAAAAACAAAAGAAAAAGGACAAAAGAAATTAAATGTCAGAAAGTTTTATCTGTACCTTTTCTTTTTGGTCTTATGATTGGTTACTATGCATGGTTTTGGAATCCTAAAGAATATCATAGCACCTGAAATTAAAATCCTCAACTTCAGAACTGTGAGGCAGATGTACTAACCACTTCATCATTGTGCGTCACATGGATGGATGGATACATGCAGCAAAAAAAAAGCTTTGCACGTGCATACTCGTGCGTACATACTCTGACTTTTGTCATGATACAGTATGATCTTAAAATGTTCCATGTGACACAGTAAAACAATTCCAGGATAAAAGGGATACAGCTCTTCCTTTCTGCTTGACCGAGCAGTTGAACATGCACAAAAATAAATATATAAATTAATAAAAATAAAAAATAAGAAGATGACCTCATAACAGCAGGAAAACTACTTTATTACCGGTGACAAGTTTCGTAGCTGGGATTGGTCGTATATTACACTGAAGCAGTGGGTCGTGTGCAACTGGATAGCGAACTATTTGCTCCCAAGGTGCAGCCTTAAGATATTCTCGCTCTTCTATTAGCCTCACCAGAAATACCAATGACTTTAAAACCGCAGTTTTCTTTGAAAATATTATTCAAATAGATAATCCTTCTGTGCAACATACGATCAAAACAATATTGTTGATCGCCTTCAAAACACTTTAAAACTCTCTGCTTTCGGGAAGCCAATGAGTACAGTACATTCAGTGGACTGTGTCATTGGCCTACTGGCCCAAAAAATACCTATGCCTGTGTTTCTCTGAGGTCCACTGTTATCATTTATCCCGCTTGTTGCACAGCTAAAGTCCTGAAAAGAATGCTCAGCCCACAATAGGGATAAAATCAACAGCCAGCCAGCCTGTCCCTGCATCAAAAAGGTAATCCTCAAAAATCATCCTAATTTTCAATAAATGTACCTGTAATCTGATTACGTTTTTACAGACTACAGCGAAATTCATTTGGTATCCTGACTATTTAATGCATTTATTCGGGTATACATGTATTCTGTTACTTTCAAGACTGTCTAATATCATGCTTTATGAATAATGGAAGTTCATTACAACCTGAAAATGTTCTTTATGCTCCAACCATATCCTTATTATCAAGTTGTCAGGGCCTTAATTTCATTTCCTCCGTTGATGAATGTGGAGTCATTGGGGGTCGGAGAAATGGAAGCTATTTTGATTCCTTATCCAACCAAGATTCCTCTGGGAAACTAAGACTACAAAGTGATAATGCTCATAGCAGTTTGTAGAACAAAATAAATGTATAATGTACTTATTTCCTCCTGGTTTTTTGTTTTTTGTTTTTTTAGCACACTGGTGCATCTCGATTGTACTGTTTACAGCTCTCTCAGCTCATTCACAACCATGGGAATTTTGGTCCAGGCTTGATGGTATTCGGAATGCATACTGTATGTGTTACACACGACTTCAACTCACAGTATATAAATGCGTCGAGATTAAGACAACTCAACTTCATTCACGTTTGGCTTTCACAACAGCTGCAGCTGTACCAAATCCTAATTTAAATAACTAAATCTACATCATAACTGCCATCACAGTGGAAGTTCACATATAGAAGGTTCATATGTGAAGAAAGATGTCTCGACATTATTTGCACGTGTTTTTCAATTCCACAAATATATCCACAATTCACAATTTTCAAATCCACAATTTTTTCCATGATTTACAAGTGTTTTTCAAACCCACAAATTATTTGCATGTGTTTGAGGGTGAGTCACTGTTAATATTTAAATGCTGTGATAATAAGATGTTGCTTTATTTTTGGGTTTTTTTGTATTTTGCTGACAGATGAGGAAGGTGATTTCTCTACATTTCAATTGCTAATGATGTGGCAACTGGTTCTCCACCTTGTCTATCCGTGGTCAGTTTATTTGGGATTTCGGCAGTGTCAGACCATAGACTACTGGATTCAGTTTGTCAACAGACACACCAACACTGCTGTTTCACAAAGGGAGGGAGGACCTTCCCACATGTGTGGATCTTAAAACTGTTTGTTTTTCTCACAAATATATGCACTTTCCCCTGCAATTGGCTGGCACCCAGTTCAGCGCGTACCCTGCCTCCTGCCCCTTGACAGCTGGGATAGGCTCCAGCACTCCCGTGACCCTTGTGAGGATAAGTGGGAAAAGTAAATGGATGGATGGATATATCCACAAATGCAATTGCTAAAAAAATCATAAGCAAAACTGAATATTTACAAATGATACATCATGATAAATGCACACACAGAATTATAAAAAAAATGTGTGAATCATGGATATATTTGTGAGTTTGAAAAATGTGCAAATATTTTATAGATTCTAAAAATATGTAAATTACAGATATACGTATTTGTGGATTTGAAACACACTTGCAAATAATGTGGAGACATATCTCCCGTTATAGGTTTAGGGATTTATACCCTCTTGTTGCACGATGTTGAATCTGTTATAAATAAAAAAGGAGCGAGACTCAAATCGCCCCTGACCAGTATGAAGGCAGCAGAATTATAGATATCATGATCACAGCATGCATGAGGTCACTCGCATTTGCTACAAGCTGACTTGAAAAGTTAAACAAGCATTTGCTGTTTGCTAACAGCCAAAAGTATGTCCTCTGGTAAGTAACACACATAGAGGATTTTCTTATTCTTCTTTTCCTTGGTTGGTTGTTTTCTCCAGTCCCATTTAATTGTCTTTGGCAATTTCTTTTTTCGTGGCACTTACCTCGAGCAACACACTATCTTTTCCGAGGTCCTTGTGCTCTTGCACCTCTGAGCTGTACCATCAAGCCAGTCCAACAGCACCAACATTTCCATCTTAACAAAAAACACAGCTTTTAAAGGTGCAAAACAACAAGCGCCTCATTGTTGTACCATCACAGTAGCAGTCCAATAGTGCCGACATAATCCCTGGAACAAAAATGCTGTGAAGCACCAAAAAAAAAAGAAGCGCTGATATTTCCCTCCAATGATTCAAGCAGTCACAACAAATCATGACAAGCAGTCAGACTGTGTTCAATATGTAATATACTGTATGAAGTGTGCCAGAAAACCTCCAAGGCTGGTGTCATAAAAGATACTGTATATTTCAAATCCAAAATACAGCCCTATGTGGGGCACAAGCCAGTGCAAACTGGAGGACAGTCCCAAGACCAAATAAATGCACAGGGTGGCATCAGGAAGGACATCCGGTTAAAAATGTGGCCAAACAAATATGAGAATTCATCTAAAGCAGGGGTGCCCAACATTTTTGCCGTAAGCTGTACTTTTCAAGCAGTCAACCTCCTACAATCTACCTACTGTGGGTTGAGGGGTGTTGAGCGGAATATTATTTTTCTTGCGTGGTTTGTATTCATCTAAAGCAGGGGTGCCCAACATTTTTGCCCCAAGCTGTATTTTCAAGCGCCAACCTCCCACAATCTACCTACCGGAGGGGATAATATTTATCTTGCATGCTTTGTATTTCTCAGTAGTGCTTTCCCAGCTTCTTACATGGTAATATGAATTTGACAAGCACAGATTTCAGTTTTCTATGAAAATGCACAACTGGGCTGTGTCACTCACGGCTGTAGACTCATCCAGCTCCGGTGATAAGCACTCACAGTCTGCAATGTCCTTCCAAATTTGTTTGGTTAAGTCCTCGGCCATGGTTTCACTGCATCTAGTAATGGTAGTTCTTGATAGGTCATTTAGTAGATTTTAGTCTTTTTACTTGTTCCAGCTCCCTACTCACTTTTATATACATAAGTATAGACATCATAAATTGGAGGCCAACTTGCTAGCTTGCTAGAGTGCCCCGTTATGTGCACATATGAAGTGGCACATTTCATAAAAGGTCAGGATTGGTAAGTGAACGGCAGTTAATCGATGTTACACAATCGACATATTGGGCACTCCAGAATCAAGTGGCGGGATACATGGCCCGGGTTAACAAAGTCCGCTCCAGGCACCGTTAACCAGCAGGGCTCCGGTGGAAATTCAGCTACTGTGGGTGCAAGACAAAGGAGAGGAGGAAAGCAGGTTCTTCGGCCGAAAGGGGAGAGGAATGCACTGAGCTCATAATTGTGTGAGAATTTTGAATGTTGGAACTATGACAGGACAACCTCAGCTCTTAGTAGACATGATGATAAGGAGAAAGGTTGATGTATTGTCCATCCAAGAGAGCAGATGGACAGGCAGTAAAGATATACGTTTAAGGGCAGGGTTTATGTTACTCTAGAAGAGAAACGGAGTAGGAGGTTATTTTAAAGGAAGAGTTAGCTAAGAATGTCTTGGAAGTGAAACTCGGATCAAATGATGAGGCCAGAATCTGAAATTGTGGTTATGTATAATGTGATTAGAATCTATGCCTCACAGGTCGGATGTGACCTACAGGGAAAGAGAAATTCTGGAAAGGAATAGATGAAGTAGTTCTGACCATCCCAGACACAGAGAGTGTTTTGATTGGCTTAGAGTGAAATGGACACGTTGGCAAAGGAAACAGGGGTATTGAAGAAGTTATGAGTAAGTTTGGCATCCAGAAATGGAAACTTTGAGGGACAGATGGTGGTAGACAAAAAAAGGGTGTAAATAGCTTTAGTTAACACTTTTTCCAGAAGATGCAAATACATAGGGTGACCTAAAAGGATGGTACAAGCATGCAGGAGAATTACATTATGTTCAGATGATGTAATCTGAAGGAGGTTACTGACTGTAGAGTCGTGTTATGGAACAGTGTAGTTTGACAACCTAGGATGGTGGTGCGTAGGATGACTCTGGTGGTGGGGAGGAAGATTAAGAAGACAAAGGTAGAGCAGAGAACAATGTGGTCGAAGCTGAGAAAGGAAGAGTACTGTGCAGATTTTTGGAAAGAGGTGAGAGAGGAGGAACTCACGAAAGACTGGATTACTACAGCCAAGGTGAGATGCCACGAAGGGCAAAGGTAGAAGTGGCGAAGGCTAAACAAGAGGCATATGAGGACATGTACACCAGGTTGGACAATAAAGAAGGAGACAAGGATCTCTACAGGTTGGCCAGACAGAGGGATAGAAATTAATGGAAAGAATCTGCAACAAGTTAGGCTGATTAAGGATAAAGAAGGTAATGTGTTGACTGGTACCAGTAGTGTGCTAGATGGATGGAAAAAATAATTTGAGGAGTTGATGATTGAAGAAAATGAGAGAGAAGAAAGACTTGAAGAGTCAAGTGTGGTGGGTCAGGCAGTGGCAATGATTAGTCAGGGGAATGTTAAAAAGGCACTACAGAAGATGAAAAATGGAAAAGCAGATGGTTCTGATGGCATTCCTGTGGATGTATGGAAGCATTTTGGAGAGGTTGCAGTGGAGTTTTTGACCAACTTGTTTAACAGAACTATAGCAGGTGAGAAGATGGCTAAGGAATGGTGGAATAGTGTGCAACTGCCCTTTTTTAAAAAAAAAAAAAAAAAGGTGACGTGCAGAGTTGTTAGAACTATAGAGGAATAAAGTTGATAAGCCACATAATGAAGTTATGGGAAAGAGTAGTGGAGGCTAGACTCAGGATGGAAATTATTATCCGTGAGGAGGCATGCACTGGAAAGGAGAGCAATGAAGATTAGCTGAAGTAAGTCAAAACATTTGTACCTGAATAAGGGAGGTGGAGTGGGAACAGTGAGAAGCGATAATGAGGAGGACTTTCAGTACTTGGCCTCAACAGTGCAGAGCAATGGGGAGTGTGGTAAAGTGAAGAAATTGGTGCAAGCAGGTTGAAATGGGTGGAAGAATATGTCAGCTGTTTTATGTGACAGAAGACTCTCTGCTAGGATGACGTTGTGACAGATGAGGTTTGACTGGAATCCCCTTGCACCATGATGTTCTCAGATGACATTGTGATCTGCGGTGAAAGCAGAGAACAAGTGAAGCAATAGTTTAGGCTTTCATGGAAACAGAACATGCACCGTGGTGACCCCTAACAGGACAAGCTTAAAGGAAAAGAAGATAGTACAAATCCAAACAACAAATAACAAGGACTCCCTCTGTAGTCTCACACACTTGCCCAGACTTTTCTGCCTTGCCCCTAGGGACTCTTGGAAGGATTTTTCAGGGATCCTCTGCAACTCTTATGTCACCACTATCTTGATGTCATTCATGTCTTCAAACTTGCACATGTTTGAAAAAATTATATGGAGCCAGGTCAGGTAAGTGAGGAGATTGCATCACCTTGCAACTGTCAGTTTCTCTGGACATTGTTCCAGGGTTATTGTCAAGGTGAAGCAGCTATGAGTTGTTTCGCCACAGCGCTTGCCTTTTCTCTCACACTGAACAAATACCACAGTATCTCTTCATGTTTTGGTTGATTGGTATCGCCAACATTGAAGACAAAAAAAACATAGTTTGTTGTTGTTGTTTGAAATATATCATTTATGACACCAGTCCTGGAATCTTTCTGACACTTCTTGCATATTTTGCTTCTCTCTTAATAGCCATTTAAGAAAAAAAATCTACAGAATTAATTTTATATCCTTTTGATAAATGTAAATAAATAAATGTAAATAAAGATAAATGTAACGCATGTACGTATGTAACGTCACGTACGATGTAATGTAACATCATTACTGTATCTGTAATATCGAAGGTCTGTGCGTGCGTCTTTGTGTTCAAGTACAGAGAAGAACGCTTATATTGATCGCTTTACAACGGTTTCAACGTGTAATTTATTACCGATGCCACAGACGTAAAACAGCTGCCAATTGAGAAAAAGAACTATTAACGTATGGAGGGGATAATTTGAATTACATTTTAATTGAGATTTCTATCGTGGCTTAGCATGCCGGGTAATTATAAAAACATAATCAAGGAAAAACAAGTAATGTGGCGTGCATATGTAGTTGGAGGTGGACGTACAGCTCTAGCTTGCTCCCCATCACTTATTTGAGAGTTTGACCACACAATAAAGGAATACTTAATTCATCCATTCATCCTTTTCTTCAGCCACTTATCCTCATGAGGGTCGCGGGAGTGCTGGAGCCTATCCCAGTTGTCATCGGGCAGGAAGTATGGTACTCCCTGAACTGGTTGCTAGCCAATCACGGGGCACACAGAGACAGACAACAGTCACACAACAGTCTCCAGGAGACATCAAAGGGATGTCTCTGCACGCAGCAGACACTAGAATCGCCAGCCACTTGCCAACTAGTGTCCAGGCCAGTGAGATTGTTATAAAACTGTAATTTGACAGTAATGATAGGGTGTTATACTGCATCCTACTGACTATTTTTTGTTGTTACAGTTCAGTCTTCTGAATAAAAAAACATTTTAATAGTTTATGGGACCAATTGGCATCACCAAAAAGTAAACTGTTTATTGACAAGCTGAGCCGACCATGGAACAGGGCAACATGGATGTTTATAATGGAGCACTTGCTGAAAGCGAAAGGACTGTGGAGCATGGTTGTGGAAACAGGTGCACTAGCAGTAGTCTGTGAAAAGAAGGAGGGGAAAGAGATTTTCTATCTTGGTCCTGTATACAAGTACTCCCAAACTGTACCTGATAACAAGCTGTCAAACTCCCAAAGAAGTGTGGGAGTTGCTGAGAAGAGACACTCTTGCAAATAAACTGCCGCTAAAGAAAAAATACTTCCGATGTGAAATGAAGGAAGGAGAACGCCAAACTGAACATCTAAAACAAATGAAGTAATTGACAAACCAGCTGCAATACGTGCCGCAACTGAAGAGGAAGCTCAGACTCTTAACTTTCCTGCGTAGTTTGCCATCAAGCTATGCTACAATTGTCGCACCGTTAGGACATGCACAACTTGACAGTTTGTTTAGCAAGCATCAATCAATGAAGATTCATAAAAAGTGTAACCTGATGATAATAGTTGGGGTTCTGCATCCGGTTGTGCATCAACCATATCAACACAAATTCGGTGAGAGATGCAACCAAATACTAAACCAGTGAGAGCTGAAATATCCAGCTCATGGAGATGTTACAAATGTGGAAAAGAAGGTCATATAAACCATGTCTGTCAAAAAAGGAAAAGGAAAAATAGAACCCATAAGGCCTTGAGGTATGGCGGTGACTTGTACCAAAGGTGAAAATGTTTCATAAAATTCAGCTCAGTTCATACACTGTCCTTTGCTGTACAGAATAATCCACATGTACACTCAATGAATGTAGTAACTCCATTTCTAAGTGGAAACATGGAAGAAGAAATCGACATGGAGAAACCAAATGGACCCATACACCCAGGTAAGGGACTTCGATTGTGGAAACTGAAGAAGTCAATATATGAATTAAAACATTCCCTCGCTCTTGGCATAAGGCTTTCACAGAGTTTATGGAGGATATTGGCTTTTAAAAGAGTAAATTAGACCCATATGTGTTTGTGAGATTTCAACGGGAGCTTCAGATATTAGCTATGCATGTGAATGATCTGATGGTGATTACAGAATCCACAGAAACAATGGATGTCATTAAGAAACAGGTTCTAAATAAGCGCTACGTGATGAAGGACATAGGTGAGCTGTCTTACTGTATATCCTAGTAATCTCTGTTGTCCCACACAAAGCAAAGAACTGTCTGTCTTGTAAGGCTTTCACAGAGTTTATGGAGGATATTGGCTTTTAAAAGAGTAAATTAGACCCATATGTGTTTGTGAGATTTCAACGGGAGCTTCAGATATTAGCTATGCATGTGAATGATCTGATGGTGATTACAGAATCCACAGAAACAATGGATGTCATTAAGAAACAGGTTCTAAATAAGCGCTACGTGATGAAGGACATAGGTGAGCTGTCTTACTGTATATCCTAGTAATCTCTGTTGTCCCACACAAAGCAAAGAACTGTCTTTCTTCTCAGAAAGAACATAGAAACCGTTCTCCAGAAGTATGGAATAAATTATGTTCAATCTGTTGCAACCCCTGCTGATGCAAACATGAAGTGAAGTGAAAAATGGTGGTGTCAGTAACCCTGTGAACACAGAGTACTCACTAATCCAAGTTAGGTAGTCCACAGTATGAGCTAAAACTGCGACACTGAACAAGCAGTGAGTGTTGCGTCAAAGTTCATTGTAAACCAAAATACTGTACATCTGGCTGCTGTGAAAATAATTATTCAGTATGTGAAGAGCACAGTGAACGTTGTCCTCATATATGAACAGTCAGAGTTATAAAAGTCAATTGGTTTCTCAGATGTTGACTTGGATGAAGATCAGGATGATCATCGCTCAACAATATCATATTCATGCTGAGTTTTTGAGCAGTGAGGTGGTTAAGGAAACATCGGGCAACAGTCTCAATCACAACCACACAAGCTAAGTGTGTTGCACTCAGCCAACCATTTCAATAAAATACTTGCTTGAGGCAGTCACTCACTGATCTTGGAATGAGTGATTCACCAACAGTGATCCTGGCGCACAATCAAGGAACCATCGCAATCACAAAGAATCCTGTGAATCATCACCAGAAGGAAAAAACAGATTCGTTATCATAACAGTCATGAGTATGGGAAAAATGGGCAAATACAAGTGTAAAATTGTCCAACAGTTGATATGAAGGCAGATACAGTATATTCACCAAGCCACTGACAAGCATGTTGTGAAAGACATTGGGCTCAATCCACACAGTTTAAATCAGACTAATATGCTTACTGTGCTATATTCTCTTTAGCGTATTATTAAAAGTAAGCAAGGTTAAAAAGGAGTAAGTAAAAACTCTTACAAGTTTGAACAATCTATTTCTATTATTGACATTATTTCTAATGTGGAGGACTTTTAATGATTATGGAAATGATTAAAGTGTTTAACTCTGAGTGTAAAATGAAGTGGGAGTGTTGTAAAACAGTAATTTCACACTGATGATAGGGTTGTGGACTGTCTCCTACTTGCTATTTTTTGTAACTCTTCAATCTTCTGAATAAAAAAAATGGAACAATGGTAGAGATAGGGGTTAGGGTTAATTGTGATTCCAAATTATCCATAGGTGTGAGCAAACATGGTTGTTTGTCTGCTCTTCAATTGGCTGGCTACCAGTCCATGGTAATCCCCCAATCACACAGTCAGATGGGATGTGTAAAATTACAATTTAGACAGATTACATCTTTTTTAGACAGTATTCCATCTGTTCGCCGAAAGACAAAGTCAACATATTGCCTCTGTGTTTAAGGCATTTACTGTTTCAATATATGATATAGCCCGAAGGTTAATTATTTGCCATTTTCATCTGTTTTGAGGATACTAAATGCAACTGACCCCATTTTTGTCACCAAATGATACCATCCATTTCATTTTTACAATAAAGAACAATCATCAATAATCTATGAAAGAATGTTTAATTGTTTTAAATGTATTTTTTCTGGTCACTAAACATACAATTAAATTCACATTGATTCAAAAATTGCATTACATCTTACTTCTATTACTGTAATATGAGGGTGATGAAGAATGCAATTGTTAAAGCTTTTCAGAGCTAGAGATAATTCAGAGTAACTTAATGCTCTATTTATTCAATTATAATAATGTATTATCCATGGGAGTAACAGAGCTCCATCAGTCCCTGCCACCCTCAGGGCAACAGATGTTTCACTACCCATATGGTGCCTTAATTTCTTTCATGGTTTCTCTGAGTCTGTGCCTGTAATCTCAACATTTGTTTTTCCATTTGTTCTAACATAAGAGGGGGAAAAAGGAATGAGGAGAGAATTGGAGAATGGTAGTCAGCAAATAGTGAGCTCCAGTCCCCTATATCCTTATACAGAATAAAAAGTGTTTGGTTGATAGCTGTGTGGTTTCATGCAAAGGAAAACCACCACAGATGTATCATTTGCATTGAGGGTGTTGATGGAGGAGTACGGAGAAGGTTAGAAGTAGTTGCATTGTGCTTTTGTAGATCTTCAAAAAACAAAAGGCAAAGAACCTAAAGAAGAACTGCGATACTGCATGTGAAAGAGTGAAGCGGCAGAGAAGTATGTAAGAAAAGTACAGGACATGTATTGTGCAAGGGCAGGAAAATGGTGATTAGGTGTGCTGTAGGTGTGATAGAGGAGTTTAAGGTGGATGTGGGACTGCATCAGGAATCAGCTCTGAGCCCCTTCCTGTTCGCTGTGGTAATGGATAGGCTGGCAGATTATGTAAGACTGGAATCCCCTTGGATCATAATGTTCGCAGATGACATTGATCTGGAGTGAAACCACGAAGCAGGTGGAGGAACAATTAGAAAGATGGAGGCATGCAGTGGAAAGGAGAGGAATGAAGATTAGATGAACTAAAAGAGAATATATGTGTGTGAATGAGAGAGGTGGAAGAGTGAGGCTCCAGGGGGAAGAAATAGCGAGGGTAGACGACTTCAAATACTAAGGGTCATCAAGCCAGAGCAATGGTGAGTGTGGTAAGGAAATTAAGAAATTGGTGCAAGCAAGATGGAACGGGTGGAGGAAGGTGTCTGGTGTGTTATATGACAGAAGGGTTCTCTAAGATGAAGGGCAAAATTTATAAAACAGTGGTGAGGCCAGCCATGATGTACGGATTAGAGACGGTTCCACTGTAAAGACAACAGGAAGTTGAGCTGGAGGTGGCGGAAATGGAGATTTTGGGGTTCTCTTTAGGAGTAAGCATCCTGGATAGGATTAGAAATGAGCTCATCCAAGGGATGGCGAAAATTATAAGTTTTTGAACACACAGCAAACAATGGTTTGGACAAACATAGAGGAAAGAGAGTGAGTATATAGGTGAGAAGATGATGAGGGTGGACCTGCCAGGCAAGAGAGTTTGAGGAGGACCAGACAGAAGGTTAATAGATGTAGTTGGGAAAGACATGAGGAGAATACTGAAGATAATCTTACATGGAAAAGCATAATATGCTGTGGCGACCCCTAATGGGACAAGGCAAAGGAAAAGAAGAAGAAGAAGAAGCAACAACATTCTTCCGCTTTGGATTGGACAGCTACTGTATAGTTAGTGTTTAGAGCATATACTGTCAAGGGTATTTGATTTTTTTTGCCATGCTGCAATCAGTGAATTGGCAGATTTTGCAAATGGTGAAACACAAATATGCTGGTGTCCACTGTATAGTCATACCTGCATAAAGCATTTGTGTCATTTCTTTTCAATAGGTTTTTTTGGGGCTTTCCAAGTGAATAGGGAATACGTGATCAGTAGATAGGCAAAGTCAAGTGACGGGAAGAAACATGCTCAGCTATGGGTGCCCTTGAGTGCATTCCAAACTATGCTAATCACTTTGAACCAGCGTGTTTGGAGAAAGACTTTACAGAAAGCATTGAATACACAGAATACACCTCTACATATGAATACATACTGTATATAATTAAGTAGTTGGAGTTTGGTCCATTACCAATTTAAATGACAGAAAGATTTTGTGATGAAATTCAGAAATTGTGTCTCATTTGACCTATCTGTCATAGTATGTCAAAACACAGCAAGTTTGTCATTTTTCAAGTGCTGTGTTTAGACATTTAATATTTGCAACCCAAATCTGTGATCTAACAAAAGTTAACATCCATTCTCTCTGCTTCACCATCATAGTGGCACTTGTCATTGCAGTGTTCCACAGTCTCATCATCTCACGATGGCTTTGTGCAGTGAATTTTCTTGTCAAAAACGCTTGTCTACAGATCCCTGATCTAAACACCTGTCGTTAATCTCCCAGGATACCAGGCTTTTGTTGCTGTCATCGCTGAGTGTCCTCCCTGGTGGAATTCCTCTCATCAAAGTCACATCTTTTTTCTTTTTTTTTTTGTAAAAGTGGAAATATTGTTTTTTCTGTTATCATGTATTCCTATCTACTATTATAATGCAGATTAAACTGAACATTGCCTTTCTTTTTCTGCTCAAGTGAGTGCACAGTATGTCAAGTCCATTTGTGGATGCTAAGATCTTTGTGTAAATGCCCGCACGTCCTAGACAAGAGTAAACCACTTGAGGCTAGTTCTAACCTCGCCACAATCCTCCTCTCATTAGAGATAACAATGTGGTAACCTCAGCTTCCTGTCGACAATTTCAGTATCATTATTGACAACAGCTGCCATCCACCATCAGCCGTCATCCGTCACGACGACGCTTGATTGTGTGCACCATGCCAAGTTAGCACAGATACTGACTGGAAGCTCAAATGTGAGTACCTAGTCTTGACAGAAATGTTTCCAACATTCTTATCAGGCCCTACCTTGCAATCAGTAGAGTGATGAATGCACTCTTTCTCCCAAAGGTTATTTTGTAAATTATTGGTGTGGGTTTTTTTTCTTGATTCCTTAGAGAGCATGTTGAATAAGTAAGCTGGTTTTTATGAATACTGCAACCATGCTCTCAATGAGTAATGGAGGTGTTCTATGCAAAGTGTAGTCTGCTGATGTTTTTAAATTAGTTATTGTGATTGATGTTATTATTATTTTTTAATTAGAAATGATCTTAAGATGAAAAAAAAATTAAAAATGCCTCTTGTAGGAAGTGTATCCTATTTGGAATCTCAGACAATGTATTTCTCAGGATCATATTCCATTCAGTCGATCCATCGAGTATAGCTTTAACCCTATTCCCTCCCTCTCATTGCCTTAGGGCAAAAGGTAAAGGGAGGTTTCTATCAGCCTAAACCCCAGAGCTGTAAAAGACTTTCAACTCCAACCAATTGAACCCACAAGCAGAGGAGCTGTCAAGCCAAGCTACTGAGCCATGTGGGAGACCAGTCAGGGGGAAGGAAAAGGCAAACACCATGACTGTCTGTTTATGCTAAAAGAGGAGAGAAAGGGGGATAAAACAAGGTCATTGACGAAAACAGGAAGAGAATTGGTCTGTGATCCAAACCAAGGAATCCTAATCAAGGAGCACTGATGTCTACATCTAATTAGCGTGGATGGTAATTGATTCTTGGCAACCTATTTTAAAGTTGTTGCCATGTATCAGCTAGACCACTCAACTCATATAAATATCTAATGGAAATAAAGAAAGAAACTATATTTTACAATTAAGAAATAGTGTAAATAATATTGAAACTTTGCAATCGAGAGCTGTTATTACGGCAAATGAATAATCTATTTTATATCATTAATCTTATGGAGTCAACTAGCAAATGAAACTGATTGCCACCAATGGTTGGAACTATCAAGCAATAATCAGTTCAGTTAACTTTATCTAAAAGAAAAACTGTTGAAAGAAATAGGAAGTCTCATTTGTTAGAGGTAAAAGAGAGAGAGAGAGAGAGAGAGAGATCACAAAGAAAAGTAACATAAGGTTTATCCCACCGACTATTCAAACGTCTCTTATCCAGTTCTTTTATTCTGGTTGAGGTGATTCTTCAACGAATAAGCCGTATGAAAATTTTGATGATTTATTTGAAAATACACATTCAAACGATAAGGTTGATGAAGATTCAGTGCTGGGCTCTCCAACAGGTAGCTCGTAATAGCGTCTGTGCTGAAGAGATTGTGGAAGCTTTCGTTATAGTCTTTTGTGGCCAAAAAACGCTTCCTGTTGTGATGTTGTGCAGTCTCGGATGAATCCTTGCGTCCGCTCAATGTCTGTATACTTACACCAATTACGTCCGACAATTTCGCCATGCCCTAAGATCGCAACACTCAGAGACAGCAGTTGCTCCATTTTCAATAACTTTACTAATGAACACCTTGGATATTGCCTGGCATACGTCAGTCGAGCCGTCACAAAGAATGTCAGTAAAGAAATCATATATTATGTAAATATACATGTATGTATGCAGAGAACGCCCAGAGTTAATTTCCCAATGTACCTTGTGTTGATATTTTGTGTTTGTTTTGTTGGTGTGAGTATAATGCAACTATCTGTTTATCAGGAGATCTGGTAGTGTATCTGTAATTTGATGTATCAAACAAAATGTGTATGCAGTGGTTTGTTATCATAAATCCAGTAATTTAGGTTTTAATCTGCTTCTCCGTTGACTTTACTGTTAAGGGAAATGCATCTTTCTTAAAGAATTATTCAATCTGCTTGTTTCTTCCTCAATTACCGAATGATGTACATTACTCATATTTGAATACATCGTGCTCCCAGGTCTGCTAGCATGGTTTGGTGAATTTTCATACTCAAGAGATACAGTAACTACATTAAGCCAGGCTGCATTTGTTGTAAGAAAAAAGTACCTTAACTATCAGTTTACAGTGAAATAATACGACTAGCTAAAAGTCAGAATAATCGCTATAATTGCTCTTTTCTCATTACATCTATGACAGTTTGTCTATTGAATTAAATATAACATCCATTTTCTTTGCATGCGTTGTTCCTCCTCGGAATTCAAGATTATTTTGGACAATTGATTAAAAGTATATCTCTGTCAGGTACATGTTACAGTTTGCCAAATTTTTAAATTACCTATCAAGTGGTTATATTTGATCTAGAAATAGATCAGTTCTAGGTTCAGTCTTTGGCAAGATTCAAACTAGGGAGGTGCTGGAAAAGTACCGCATATTAAGTTGCTCCCGAGTGAACAGTGTGAAGTGATGGTTAAATTGTAATTCATCTTTGCAAATAGAGATTATATGTGAATAGACTCATTTAAATGAAACACCTTGCCTATTCAGTTAATCTGCCAAATGTTGTTCCTAGTGATAGAGCATAGAGTTCCCATGAGTCAATCCTGAAATGCTGTAATCCATCAGTGCTGGTGTGGAAGGACAAATCCAAACGTGAAGTGGCTCCTCGTCCATTTTA
This sequence comes from Syngnathoides biaculeatus, assembly GCF_019802595.1. Taxonomy (NCBI): domain Eukaryota; kingdom Metazoa; phylum Chordata; class Actinopteri; order Syngnathiformes; family Syngnathidae; genus Syngnathoides; species Syngnathoides biaculeatus. The sequence continues at coordinate 26,969,456 of NC_084642.1, read as the reverse complement.
AAACACTTGGACTTATCTTTTCAGTAATTGCTGCGCATCTCTTGGGTGACATTAGGACTTGGTAGTCATTAAAGTGAGGCCAATACATTTATGAAAATGTTGTTTTATAAAGTCGTGTCAGAACAAAAGGATTTTGTGTTGAAGAATTTCCCTTTGGATTTTTTTTCCAAACGCAAAAGACTACATACAATTACAGTATATTGTGACACGTTGTTATTACATGTATTCTATTTGAAAATACATCCACCCATCCATTTTCCATGCTGATTATCCTCACTAGGGTCGTGGACATGCTGAGAGCTATTTGAGATGACTCTCGGGGTTTGAGTCAGGGTGGAACCTAATCTGGCCGCCAACCAATTGCAGGGCACATATGGAAAGAGAAACATTAACACTGGCACTCACACCCACAGGCAAATTTGTGTCTTCAGTTAGCCTACCATTCATGGTTTTAAAATGTAGGAGGACACCGGAACACCAAGAGAAAACCCACTCAGGAACAAGGAACAAGGAAGAACATGAAAAATTCTACATAGGCGAGGCCAGATTTGAACCCGGGTCCTCAGAACTGTGAGGTAGAAGCAGAGAAATGCCCCTAAACTATCCATTATCCAAGCCACTTATCCTCACAAGGGTCACAGGAGAGCTGGAGCCTATCCCGACTAACTTCGGGCGAAAGGCAGACTACACCCTGAACTGGTCCCCAGTCAGTCGCAGGGCAGATATCAACACCATCACTGAGTGGATATCGATCCCACGCTGCCCAGATCATCATTCTGAATGAGCGCCAGCTGTTTGATGCTCATTTTAGGGTGTCCAGTCAGAAGATCATTACAATCGTCAAGTTTACTTCAGATAAAAGCATCAATGGACTTCTCCTGGTCTGCTTGACACATGTAAGCCTTCACTCTAGATATGTTCTCCAGATGGTGAAGGAAGTTTTCGTCATTGATTTTATGACTGTTGAAAGTCAGGTCACAATCTATCAGAAAAACAAAGTTTTGGACTTGATCTACGGTTTTTATAGATATTGTGTCCAGGTATTTACTCTCAACAAACTTCTTTCTTTTTTTTTTTTTTTTTGCCAAGAAGAATTATCTCAGTTTTGTGGTGATTTAGTTGAAGAAAATTTTATCTGCTTTTATCAATGACACAACACCTCAATTTAACTGTAGTCATCTGTAGACACATCTGGAGATACTCAATATAACTTTTGAAAGATTTGACACAAAGGTAGCATATATAGTCTGAACAGGAGCGGTCCAAGAACTGACTCTTGAGGTATCCCATAGGTCAATGCCCTTTTTTGAGATTGGTCACTTCTAATGGTTATGAAGTACCTCCTTTCCTCCAGGTAGGACCCGAACCATCTAAGGACCATTCCATTTAGCCCTACCCAAGTTTCCAAACTGTTCAACAGTATATTATGATCTACCATATAAAAGCCGCACTGAGATACATCAAGACCAAAAATGACACTTTCCTGAGTCAGTAATCAACCTTATATCGTTTAGGTCTTTCATTGAGATTCTGTACTGGAGTGAGTTCAGAAACCTGATTGAAATTTGCCAAAAAGTCCATTTAAATTCAAAAAATTGCTGGCCTTGAGTGTGAGTTGAATATGTTGCGAGGTCAAATGTGTCTAGTACGGCAGAAAGTGCTTTGGATGTTTTTCCACATTACTGTCAACATGAATGTTACTTGTGACTGAAAAATACACCATAAATTTTCTATTGTATCTTGGAATTCTATAAATTAAATAAATTAAAACAACAACCTTTGGGTTACCTTTGAGTAAAAAAAAAAACACTGATATTCAAAAGAGCTAAAATCACCTGTTATAGCGTCTTTACACTGAAGTAAGTTCCCTATTCGACACTTGTTCATTCATTCATTGTTCAATTAAAATTTGCTGGTGTTGCCTCATTTAAAATCTTATTACAGCTACTTTCTGTTAACCGCGTTTAATTTAATAATAATAAATCTAGATTATAGGCTGTAAAGATGTCATTAATCAACATTGATTTATTACCCAGTGACCTGATATTAAAAGGAGCTAGACTCGCAGAGATAACTGCAGACCATGGTTTGATAGATTTACATTTTATCCTCACTAAGTTTGCAGTTCTACTTTTTTTTTTTTGTGCCAGAACTCTTTGACCAACTTTCTGTCCCTTGTAATTACAGTGATGAAAAAAAAAAATGATATCTTTAGGGCTTGGCGTTATTCTGGAAAACACCCAGAAGATAGTGAGTTCAGAAGTGTAAACCAGTCGTTCAACACCCACTATTTCTAAATTATGCCCAACAATAACAGTGACATCAGACAACAAATATGATTTAGCAAATACAAATGTAAAGATATGGTTCCATTTGTTCTTCATACTCACTGAGCGAAACTGTGATGCTTGCAACAATAAGTAACAGGTAACCAATATTTTAGTCTTATCCATGCATCATAATTATATTTTTACATTGGAATCAGCACTATTCGCAGTTTAATGGCATATTTAACCACTGGATTCTTTTCCTTTTTGAATCAATCAGACTCAATTCAGCCAAATTGGAGGTGCCAGCAAAAGAGTCTAAAAGGCCGTGATGTGGAAATACTCTGAGTTGATTGGTGAAAAGGGATACTTTTCTGCTTCCTGAAGTGGAAGCAGACAAGCATCTCTCCGTGAGTTAGACACCATGACCCAACCCCCCAAAACAGCTCAGCTTGCATCACTGCATGTGATTATCCATGCTGTGCCTCTTTTACATGTTTATGTATTTAGATTATTTGTCTGGAAAGAAAAAGGCAAAGTGTTCAAACTGAGCAACGATACCTTAACAGCAGACAGCAGAAATCAACAAAATGTCCGTTATTGCGAATATGTGACATGAAATTGAAGAACTTCAAACTAAATACTTTATATGCCAAGGAATAAAAACATGACATATCATTCCATTGTGTACAGAGTCGAGGGGAGTGTGTCTTCGGTGTCAAGCCACCGTATTACCCTGTTTAAATAAATGCAGTACTTTAAAAAGGACTTCATAGCAGAGCCCGAGTCACGGAGCCACATTTCATTCCAGTGTGTAAATTATTCTTCAATGCTGGATACTTTTAACAGTTCTAAGGAGCAAGTCAAAATAAGGCACATAATGTAAATCGAATAAATAAAACCATAAAAGTGATAAATTAATGAAAATTCAGCATTCAAATGGAAGTGGATGAATGCCAGCAGTGGCAGTATTTGACATGGGCAGAGTCCTTTGCTTTTAAATTCTTTCTACTTTGTTATCATATATATTATCGCACTTTGTGAAAATGTGTTGTGTGAGGACCGGACTTCTACGTAGACCTCTTTGTAGACTTGTGTTTTTCTCTTGTATCATCACAAATATTGACCTGACTAGACCCGTAAAGCTATATGTTTTGATCACTTGGTTTGCCAAACCCACTTGGTTGGATCATATTGTATGAGATAAACATACTGCTAAAAATATTTTTTCGATTAGTAGAGTCTTTATACACTCAACACAAAGTCAACGAATGTCTAGTGTTTTGGAAGATAGCTCATTCATTGTTTCCCAAAGAAGAAAAGCTGTTCTCTTGGCTAAGCTTCAGTACTAAGAATCAATAACAGAGGAGAGGCAATATACTGTAGATCTTAACTGTGCCTTGCAATAACTGCTCTTTGATTTCTTTACCACAAATGTATTGTAACAAAGTTATTCTATCTTTTACACAACGCACAAAACGGGATCATATGTGAAGAAGGGAGAAAACGGTCACTGTCTGCTCCCTGTCCCTGACTTTTCCCAACACTCCAGTTGACGACATCATTGCAGCTGCGCCAGCGTGGCAGCAATTGTGGCAGGTTTGAAAATGTCCTGCTACATTTATGATGTCTGAAAATGATTGACAACACCATCACCCATTCTGCTGTATTCAACACTTAATAATCTGATTGAAGTTGGTGTGGAGAAAGAAGGGTGTGATTCCACTGCGTCAATCAAGGAAAATAATGTGTAACACCATCGGTTTGGCAATCGGTTTGCTATCAATCAATGGTAAATTAGTTGCTGGACTATTAAAATACACACATTCAATGAAGTCTGTTTCTTTTGAACGAAGGTAATCCTTTTTTTTTTTTTTTTTTTTTTTACATAATTCTGTCATGCTTGTTTCAACTGTATGTCACATAAATGTGAAACAACCAGTCAGAGACTGCTGGAATAACCCTGGGAAAGGTGAGAAGATGGTTGTAATTCAGCTCCCCAGTCCAAAAAAAAAAAAAAAAAAGATAAGGAAATTAATTTTCACACAGTTTTGCCAATCTGCACTCTGTCCCAAAATGGTCACATTTTATAGTCAGTCCTCCTAACAGTCTGCCTGCAGTGTTTTGGACGTTTTTCTTCAATTAGTTAGTTATGCTGCATGGAGAAAAAAAAAACTTAGAACATTGAAAGGTAGCACAGAACAGAGAGGCAATGGCTTGAAAAAAAATGTATCACTTGCTTCATCGAACTAGTATTCTGTGTGAATATGTTTATATCATATGTCTAGAATGTGTATTTGAAAATTGTTCCATTTTTTCCCTTTGTCTCTCTATCATTAATTTGACCAGGTCAGCCTGCTTTACCTCGCCAACAGCAGATAGTGTCAGCCAATAGGCTTGCATTCTGCCCCAGTTCTTTCCAGCATTCTCTCATCTGTGTGATACGTCTGGGCTGATTTAAATTTCTGTTGGGTTTCTAATCCCTTCCTTTTGGTTTTCTCTCAAATTTAATCTGTGGTATTTTATTCATATTAGGAAGAAGTAGTCATGTTACATGGTTGCCCTTTGCTACATTGTCTACATTTTATTATTACACAAACATGTACAAACCCCAAATCCAATTATGTTGGGAGATTGTGTTTAACGTAAATAACAGCAGAATACATTTGCAAATCCTTTTCAATTTGCATTCAACTGAATGTAATACAAAGACAAGATAATAATGTTCCAACTAATGAAAGTTATTGTTTGTTTGCAAATATTCTCTCATTTTAAATTCAGTGCCTGCAGAGCCTGGGGAAACAAAATGCTGAGAAATTTGAGGAATGATTAAAAAAAAAAAAAAAAAAAAATTCCTGTTTGGAATATTCCACAGGTGAACAGGTTAATTGGAAACAAGTGAGTGTGATGATTGTGTATAAAAGGAGCTTCCCTAAAAGGCTCAGTTGTTCACAAGTAAAGATGGGATGAGGTTCATCACTTTGTGGACAACTGCATGGGAAAATTGGCCAACAGATTAAGAACAAAGTTTCTCAACGTACAATTGCAAGAAATTCACTAATTTCATCACCTACGACAGATATATTAATATCCCCGCCCATGGGCCACTTTCAGCATGTGCAAAAATGTGATTTAATAAAGGATTGGAAAATAATTGTATTTATATTTTACACAAAGTCCCATCTGTTTTATTTTAGATCTAAAAATTGCACAAATGATAATTTGGTATTATATGATATTTTCTTCGTGTGTGTGTGGATTGTTTTTTGAATATGCAGTTTAAATTTTTAAAAAAAAAAGGTCAGTATGACCATCGAATAGCCATTTTGTCCTGTCTCATATGGATAGTCATGTGTGTTGGCACAGCTGTATTGCAGTCACAGCTGCGGGCCAAAAGACTTGTGAGAGTAAGGAAGCAGATGAGCAAGGACGAAAACATGCATTTTATCATTGGAAGAAAAAATGCACTTCCGACAAGTGAGCCATTTCGGTAGTGTGGATTTAGGGCAAGGCAAAATTCATCTTTAAAACAGTGCTGTATGCTACAAATATTATCACATTGTACCTTTGAGTTAATTTTAACTGGCTCGACTCAAAACATCTACATTGAAAATAATCCTTTGAATTTGTGCTATTGGAACATCGTAACACACATGAGTAAAAAGTCAAACAAATTGATTTTTTTTGGGAGGGAAAAGGTTAAAATGACATCAGTTTATCATATTGCAATCATGTGGAAGCAAAAATGAAGTACTTGTTTTGTGGGTGTACTTTCTAACAATTGAATCAAGAAAAGAAGGTAATAGTGTTTAACGATGGCATTGGTCACTGAGAGAAAAGACAATTTATAGGAATGTGTATCTTACTACTTTTACATCCCCAACTGCTAATTCGGAGGAAGTTTGAATGATGATGAGTCCAGGCCATCTGCAAGAGTGAAAGTGACCATTGTGACCTCCAAAGTATTCCTTGGTTTGAGGAGTAAGATAAGCCTGCCGAGGGGGTTAACAAGGTGATATGAGGAAACGACCCCTTGCTGCTCTGTCCAACTGGCCACCACAGCTTGAGTTTTGAATTGCAATGGCCTAAGCGTTACTTCGTGTGACCTTTTTAACCAGGTGGCCACTGAAATTAACATCATCGGAGGGCTCATCCTCAGCATTTACAAATGCAGCATGAATAAATGGTAAATGGACTGCACGTATATAGATAGTGCTTTATCCAAGGTTTTATAATGCCAAAAGAGCTTTGCAAAGCCTCAGATTCACACACTCACACACACATTCAAACACCAACGGGTGACTGCTGCTATGCAAGGAGCTGCCAAGACAACTCGGAGCAAATTGGGGTTCAGTGTCTTGCCCAAGGACACTTCAACATGCGAACAGTCGTAGCTGGGACTCGGCCCAGTGATCGTTTAGTCACTGGATGACCTGCTCTTCCTTCTGAGCTACAGCCGAAATAAAGCAACAAATCATCACAATCAATCATGAAAATAAGGAGGAGATAAATACGGGTTAATCTGCCTTGTGATTTAGGGTCGCCACCGACCTGTTTTAAATTTCAAATGCATAGAAGAATCACATCAATTTGCTGATCACATCAAGGCTTTTCAACTTTGTCAGGAACCTCTAGTTGAACAAAAGAAAACAAACAAAACAAATCTTTTCACTAAATTATAAAATGCTCTGGTTGAAATTGTGACACTTGTGTTGTTAGGGTTTGTTTCGACCGAGCTATAATATTACAATTATGAAGCAACAATTAGACGCAAAAGTGGAATCACAACTGCACTGTCACTGACACACTGGCAGAAAGCCAGCTCCTCTCCTAATCATGTGAGCTTTAGGGGATTCTCATTTTGCGTGGTTCACCCGTATGCCTGCACAAAACACAAAACAAACAAAGACGGGCATGTCCAGACAAGTGAGGTGAATTGACTCATTTGACATTTACACTTTTTACAATTTGCGGCATGCAAAAATGAGTTGATTCACAGTGAGCCAAACTCTGGATTAAATTTTGAGTGACAATGAGGGAGGACACAGTGCAGCGTTGCTTTTCTAAGCAGGAAGACAATGGGGAATATCACCCAGAAGACACAAACACATCTGATGAGTCAGATGAGGAGGACACTGGTGCTGAACCTCCTGATGAAAGATTCAAGTCCAATAATGGAAAGGTCTTTTGGAATTGAGTATCTCATGGCATACAAAGCAGGGCAACTGCTGCAAATCCCACCAAAATAGTAATATCATGACATCTTTTGAGCTATTAATGCCAATATCACTAAAATGAACCATGAATGGAAAATGGGCCATGATAATTTGTAAGGACATTGATGAGGAATACCTAGATGCTTTCATTGGTGTTCTTCTTGCTGGAGTATACATATTCTGTAATGAGGCCACTGATAGTCTGTGGGATGCAACGACAGGCAGACATTTTTACCGTCCAGCAATGTCATTTCAAATCATTTCAAGAGACCTTATATTTGACAACAGAGAGACCAGAGTGAGATCTGACAAGCTAGCTCCCATCTGCGATGTCTGGGACGTGCAGCTTCTTCCGCTGATGTTCAACCCAGGGCCAGGGGTGACAGTGGATGAACGTCTTGTCACACAAAATTCCTTTTCCCATTCTTAGGGAAATACAGCATCAATCTGGGGAGTCTGTGATTTAAAAAGCTGTTACCCCAGGAATCTACAGATTTACACAAGAAAAAGCTGCAAGTGGCTTCCCTAGGAAAAAAAAAAAAAAAACAAGGAAAACAGGTGGTCCTCAATATGATCACTGGACTACAAGGTCACAATATCAATCCATCTATTTTATGAACGGGTTATCCTCACAAGGATCGCAGGAGTGCTGGAACATATCCCAGCAATCATTGAGCAGGAGGTGGGGTACACCCTGAACTGGTTGCCAATCAATCACAGGGCACCAAAGGGCAATTTAACGTCTCCAAAGAATCCATGTTTCTGGGATCTGGGAGGAAAACAGAGTGCCCGGAGAAAATCCACGCAGGCACGAGGACAACATGCAAACTCCACACAGGCGGGGTGAGGATTTGAACCTTGATCGTCTGAACTGTGAGGCCAGTGCTCTAACCAGTTGCTCCACCGTACCGTCAGGCACAATATCCCTCCCTATTTTTTTTTTTTAACCAGTTATGACTTCAAACAAGAACTCGAGAGAGGAAATGTACCATTGTGGAAATAGTACAGAAAAACAAACACGAGTTTTGTGGTGAAAACTTGAAAGTGAAGGGCATGGGTCCACTTTACTCAACGTTTACACACACACAAGCATGTTCTTGCACACAAAAGTGTTTACTCTGATCGAGCCCTTTATTAGTTTTGGAACTAGTTACTGATTTTAATTGATTGAAGACAATGACTCTAAGCACATGACAAAAATAACAAAGGAGTGACTTTAAAACAACTCTGTGACTGTTGTTGAATGGCCCAGCCAGAGCCCTGATTTAAACCCAATGGAGCATCTCTGAAGAGACGTGAAAATGGCTCTCCACCAACATTCAGCATCTACCCTGACAGAAGTGGAGAGGACCTGCAAGGAGGATTGGCAGAAGATCCCTGTATTCAGGTGTGAGACAGTTGTTTCATCATTCCTAAAAAGATTCTTGGCTGTCTTAACTTTAAAGGTTTGTGTCGACTGAACACTGAGCAAAAAGATTTGAGTACTTATGGAAGTGTGATATTTCTGTTATTCTTTTTTGCAAATCTGCATCATTTCAACAATTAAGCTTTTTCCCATTCAATATTAGGAGCTGTGTGTTCGTTGGTGAGGAGAAAAAATAACTCAAATGATTTTTGAAAATAGCTGCAATATAAGAAAGAGTAAAAAATTAAAGGGTGTCTGAATACTTTACTTACCCACTTTATACCAAATTGGTTTGGTTGGATGCGCATCAATGTTTTAGCATACACATTTCTCAGATAAAGAGGGGGGGGGGTAGTGAGGGAAGGAGGGAGAGAGAGAGAGACAGAGAGAGGATGTGCCCTTTTGTCCTTGCTATAGAGGTGATTGTACCTCACATAACAGCAGGTAGCATTGAATAACAGAAGAAAATGGAGTGGAAAAGAAGACATCAAAGGGGGGTGGAGGGCACGGTGATAATAGGTTGCATTAGCCACATCTGTGGGGAAAAGGCCCATGGAGTGGAAACTTGCCCAGTGGAGTGTAATCTTCAGTGGCCTGGTCCCTGTGAGAGCCAGCATAGTGAGTTATTATGGGTGGGGCCACTGGAGCCAAACATAGAGGAGTGAGTTTCACCATAGTAGGAGGACAGAAATAACACACAGAGCATAAACACAGAGGGAGCTCATCGGAAAGGTAGATGAGCAATGAGATCGAAAAAAAACTCAATGTTGGAAAGGGGGCTGTGGGGAAATTGGCTGGAGGGTGTAAAGGGATATGAACGAAAAGATACTAGGCAGCAAGAGTAAACAGAACAGATTCGTAGATGTGGAGATGCACAGGAAGGAAAAAAGTGGATGGAATGCCACAGAGGATGAATGTGCCACGCACAGGCAGACAATACAACATCCAGGCACATGTCAATGCAACACAGACTCTTCAGGTCGAGACTCAGCGGACTGCATTCCCTCTAAGAGAAACGGGACAAAAATGTACATGTAATGCACAGAGAAGTGAGATTGTTTGAAAAAGCAGTGAGGCAGACCATTGACATCAAGGTTGAAATGCCATCTCTGAACACAGCACCTACTAAACCACAACACCTCTACAACACCGCATATTTCCCACACACAATGCTTTCGTGTAAAGCACATTGTACATATTTTAGACAGACTTGTATTTTATTCATTTCTTTTTAACTATTTAGGCAATATAACACATCTGACAGTAAAGTTACTTGAACTGTCTCTTCATCCCTTCCTCATATAGTCAATAATTGAGTGACTTTTGCCCTTCAGGGGATTCCATGAGCATTGTCATAACTGAATGGACACCTGTATTTAAGTATACAAAGTGTGTGGTTCTTTGAGTTGGCATCTAGATTTACAGGAAACTTCAACTAGCGTGTAAAGAACAGGTCTACAGCTCAATGCACCAAACTGTCTAACTCCTGAAGTTTTCACACGACATCAGTCATCAACCTCATTGAAGACGGTCATGAGTCTGTGGAAAGTAATGTTGAGCTGAACACGCTCAAGACTGTAGAGATGATCGTGGATTTCAGGAGGCATCTTTCGTCACACCTGAGCCTCATGCTGTCCAATTGCCTTGTGCCAACTGTTGAGACCTTCATTTCCCTGGAAACTCCAGTCTCTCAGGACCTGAATTGGGAGATCAATATCAACCACATCCAGCAGAGGATGTACTTCCTGCAGTTTTTGAGGAAGCATGACCTGCCTGTGGTTAGACAAAAATTTGCTAGTTTGGCTTTGGTGACGTTTTAGCTCAATGGTATTTTTTTTTTTCTCTATCGACTCTTGCGTTGAAGTCTAAAATAAATGCTAAAGAACATTAGTGCAAAAGTGCAACCAGTTCTTTACCTTTAATGTTGCCTCAATGTTGGCATCAACATATTTTATTGTTTCACTCACCCAGTTTGACTTCACTGAAGTTTCGTATTGTGGATGCCGAGGCTCGGAGCCGGATGAACCGTGTTAGACTTCTACACAGTGTGAAAGCCTCATTTGCAAATCCATCCTGTTGATCTTTGAAGTAAAGGGCTTCTTCTTGAAAGTCAAAGTACCTCCTACTTGTCTTTGTTTCTCATCGCCACCACACTATGCTTGTATATATTTAACTTTATAGGCCCCTCAGCTTGGCTGATGTATGCAATAATGTATCGTTCACTTTAGGTTTTTGAACTTGTCGTGTGTAACTATTATTTTCTCAATACATTTTAATTAAACAACTAATTTGCTGTTTGTAGTTAGTTAAGCTTTTCTGCAATGCGGTTCGAGAAAGACTGCAGTGAAATGAGTACTGTACCACCCCAGCACTTACTCCAGTGTTTAACTATGACATTTAAGTAAAACAAATTATAGCTTCTCCTGTCAGTTACAACACAGAATGTAATTTATTCGGCACCACAGAGGCGATGAAGAGTGGTTCGAATGAGCTAATCTGCACTATGTCAAACCACTGCAGGAGCTGCCCGTACCATAGTCAAACACATTTGAAGCCAGTTTTAATATCGAAGCAGGTGCAACGACATCATCAACAAACAATTACAAAGTTACAGTATATCCATCCATCTCTTCTTCTTTTCCTTTCGGCTTGTCCCGTTAGGGGTCGCCACAGCGTGTCATCTTTTGCCATCTTAGCCTATCTCCTGCATCTTCCTCTCTAACCCCAACTGCCCTCATGTCTTCCCTCACCACATCCATAAACCTTCTCTTTGGTCTTCCTCTCGCTCTTTTGCCTGGGAGCTCCATCCTCAGCATCCTTCTACCAATATACTCACTCTCTCGCCTCTGAACATGTCCAAACCATCGAAGTCTGCTCTCTCGAATCTTGTCTCCAAAACATCCAACTTTGGCTGTCCCTCTAATGAGCTCATTTCTAATCCTATCCAACCTGCTCACTCCGAGCCAGAACCTCAACATCTTCATTTCTGCCACCTCCAGTTCAGCTTCCTGTTGTTTCTTCAGTGCCACCGTCTCTAATCCGTACATCATGGCCGGCCTCACCACTGTTTTGTAAACTTTGCCCTTCATCCTAGCAGACACTCTTCTGTCACATAACACACCAGACACCTTTCGCCAGCTGTTCCAACCTGCTTGGACGCGTTTCTTCACTTCCTTACCACACTCACCATTCCTCTGGATTGTTGACCCTAAATATTTGAAGTCGTCCACCCTCGCTATCTCTTCTCCCTGTAGCCTCACTCTTCCCCCTCCACTTTTCTCATTCACGCACATATATTCTGTTTTACTTCGGCTAATCTTCATTCCTCTCCTTTCCAGTACATGTCTCCATCTTTCCAATTGTTCCTCTGCATGCTCCCTGCTTTCACTGCATATGACAATATCATCTGAGAACATCATGGTCCAAGGGGAATCCAGTCTAACCTCATCTGTCAGCCTATCCATTACCACTGCAAACAGGAAGGGGCTCAGAGCTGATCCCTGATGCAGTCCCACCTCCACCTTAAATTCCTCTGCCGCTTGCTTATCTGAGGTTGGGTCGCAGGGGCAGTAGCTCCACCAAGGATAACCAGACTGCGCTTTGCCCAGCGATTTCATCGAGATTTTCCAGGGGGATCCCAAGCCATTCCCAGCGCAGCCGAGAGACATAGTCTCTGCAGCATGTCCTAGGTCACCCCCGGTGTCTCCGTTGGGTTGGACGTGCCCAGAACACCTCACCAGAGAGGCATCCGAGAGGCATCCAAATCAAAATACTGAATCCTTCATGTGTTGATTTCATCTCATTTATTTTTATTTTTTTATCATAGATGGCACCATACTGTCCTGGGGCCATCGTTAATGTTCAGCCTTGGAGATAAAACGCCTTCCAAGACAACCGGAACATTGGTGGTGGTATAGATTCAATGCCCTGATAATACACAGAGCTGGATAATTGAGCATATTCACCAATATAACACATCATGTTGAAGTACAGTATGACAGCAATAGATTTGGAAAGGTGTTGAAGGCTGAGCCGTCTGAATTTGTCTTTTGATGTCATAAGGATCCACATATTACTCAGTGAGGAATCAAAGTGTTGATAAATTCCTGACAACATCAATATAAATAGTTCATCTTAACCAAAAAATAAAAACCTTGATTTACATTTTACCCTGATCTTTACCCCATGCACAAACCAACCACAAGATTGTGTATGATTAAATGAACACAAAAGCAAACAAAAAAAAATGAATGTCCACAATTTATGGAATTTTTTTTTCACTTTGCTTTCATAATGGAAAGCCATTTTATCATCTGACTGCAATTGTTTGAGTGATTTGTGTTTGAATGTCACTAACAATGCCAAGCTTAGAATAGAACAAAAGAGGACCAGCTGATGACTTCAACAGCTTCTACTGCAGATTTGAAAAGGACACTTTCACACTCCACATCCACTGAGACCACCCATCGACAACCTCTGACTTACACGTTGACCATTCATGAACTGGAGTCACTGATGGTGTAGTGGTACACATGCCTGCCTTTAGTGTGGGCAGCGGGGGATTGATTCCCGCTCAGTGATGGTGTCTATCTGCACTGCGACTGACTGGCAACCAATTCTCACGTTCTGCTCTCCCGGGAAAGCTCTTTCGATAAGGGGCACTGCGATCGAATTTCGCGTTGCGTCATGGGTAATTGTCATCATATATACTTCCGGTTTTGTCTGCGCATGTTTCTGTTCATCGGTCTTAGGCACGTTTTTACAGTGTAAAATCATATTTTACCTTCTTTACCATGGGCTTCAGGTGTGCTGCAGCTCAATGCACATCTGATAGTCGTAAGAGTATTAAAAGATATCCATGGATGTCAGCTGTGCGTTGGCTCAAGTGACCTAAACATCCCAGAGACGTAGCTTGATGGAAGCGCCTTGTGAGTAGGGGTGGGAAAGATTCCACTGGATATGTCGACGTGTTCAATGTTGACAGGCGTACCCGCTTGGGCTCAAGACCCTCTGATCCACAATCTATAACAGATGACAACATTTTGTCTGCCATTTTGTGGGTTGCTATCGAAAAGCGGAAGTGTTGATGGTGACACTCTGTGCAAAAATCGACCAGATCGCCTCTAACGAATTAGCTTTTTTGGAGAGCAGAACGCAAGAATTCAATTTGTAGTCCACCTTTCGCCTGAAGCTAGCTGGGATAGGATCCAGCTTTCACCCAACCCTTGTGAGGTTAAGCGGCTTGGATAATGGCATGACCTTCATGAACTGGATGATAGGCTCATCTTTGAACTGCAAAAATCACCAAAACGGTGGGCCCAGAACTTGTGTCCCCATCCTGCCTCAAAGTCTGGGTTGACCACCTCACTCCAGTCTTCACACAGATCTTTAATAGATGTCTGGAACTGTGTGAAGTATCATCCTGTTTTTGTGTAATTTTAAAAACCTCGACTACAACTGACGATCATGACTGCTGGAAAAAATCGTCAGTAGCCCCTACCTACTCTTAAGGACTTGCACACTGCTAGAACTAAGACAATCACATGCAAAATCCTCTTGGAATCTCGGCATCCTGATCGCCTCCTCTTCTAGCTTCTTCCTTCAGGTATTGTATTGATTGATGCAAACCAAGATCAAAAGACATTCCAACAGCTTCTTCCCTCATGCTAATAAATTGCTAGAAGCTAACAGACCCTCCGTAGTGTGCTATGGTTTTCTATTTTTAAAGTATTTCATGTAAGGATGGCTGTCTATTGTCATGCTCGAGCGGCTCCATCTACTGGATTCAAATTCCTTGTGTTTTTGACAAACTTGGCAAATAAAGAGAATTCAGAGTCTAATTTTGACTCAGATTCTTTAGTAACATGAATAGCTTTGATCCAGTTTGCTGTCCTCTTACGAGTATTCATGCACACAATACAAATAAAAGTGCTCAGAATGTAATCAAATCATAGCACACATGCGTGAACAGATGAGGCAGCTATTCATCCATGACCATCAAGAAAACATGATCTATTGAAGAAGTTGATAGCTTTTGCTGATTCCACTTGACTATTTTACTCTGCCATTGAGTCATTTGTCTTTCATGTTATGGTTGGAACATTCATAAAACAGGCAGTAGACTTCATCCCCATTTTGCATGTCAGCATTTCTTCACACCCTTACAGGTGCCTGGCCTTTCAAATAAGAGTCTGGTGAAATGAAACTGGTGGATAAACTGAGAGAAGCTCAGGAGGTGTGAAACCCACAAGTGAGATGGACAAACCCGTTGACATGAGAATATGAGGCACATGAAAGAAATGGAAAGCAGGATAGAAAAAGAGGTGCATCTGCAACTTTTGTCTGCAGTGGAGAGAGCATTTAGTAGGTGTCCACCACTGAGGGAGAACTGTGTGGATGGTAGATGGTGTGTGGGCAATGTTCTTTGAAGGGAGGTGGATGAAGTACACCAAGGTTGTTGTTGTTTTTTTTTTACTTGAATTCTTCCTTTTAATTTGAGTAAAATAAATAATAATAATAATAAAAGTATTAAAAATAATTGAAGTGATCAGAAAATGGTATTCTGCATCTGTCTCTGAAAAGTAATTATTAATTGTTTAATCTTGAAGAAAGAACCTACACTTTGTGTTGGGATGTAACTGTGAATGTAGTTGAATTGTGATATCGAGATACGAGTGCTACTGACACCCAAGAAATATTATTTTCATGCCCGATAAATCACAGCACAGAGGCAAACGTTCTTGTTTACTACATAATTTATTGTTGCATGCAGAACTGAAACAATTTGGACTTGATGGATTTCTATGCTCTCCAAAATGCCATTCTTGTGACTAAAATAAGAATGGAATTTGAACAGTCCTTAGAGCTTGGACTTCCAACAAGGGCCGCCATTACGAATTCAGAGAATCTTGTTATTTACTCATTTACTACCAGATGCCTATTTGGAGAAGTATTTGAGGGAGTAGTTTAGTCGTTTAGATATGTGTGCATGGGTGGAGTTAAATTCTAATGTCAGTTGATTACTGATGTACTTCTGTGCTATGGGAATGTCTAACTATTTCATATTAGCTGTTTCTCTTTGCAGCTCATTTTATTCTTGGGTACTATCAAAGATGTGTCCTCTTTGAGTCAGAACTAAATCCCTACTTGCTTCTTCGCCCCCACATTTTGATAGACCATCAAGAGCACTCGAGCGGTTGACTGTTGTACATCTGTGGGACCCTGATGGTGTGTATTTCATTGTGTTTTACTAATTAATTGATTTTTCTTTTCTGGCAGTTTTTCAGACTGCTTTTGCGGAAGAAATAAAGCCCTCATTTAAACCAAGACCTCTGGCTTTGTTTGGCACTGTGGACATGACAGAATGTGAGAAAAACAAAAGATCTGTGTAATTTTAAAAAATGATGAGGGTTATGACTGAAAGAGGATTTTTTTTTTTTAGTTCTTTGTGGAATTCACTGGTGTGTTACAATGCTGTCCTACTGCTATTATCATGTAATGTCACAGTATTAAAAGTGTTCAGACAGCTGCCTGCTATGCTATTCTGCCCTAAGTTGCACAATCGTGCTAACCAAAATGGTGTAGCTGTTAACAAAACTCGCATAGCGTACCACCGTCCCTACTGCATTTTGGAAATTTGTCTATCATAAAAGTAACAACTACCTTTTATTTTCTTCCTGAACAAAAAAAGTCAATACAATATACACTTATTTGGCTTGAGGTGTTAGTTTGTTCAAGTGTGAAGAGTACCTGGGAATAATAATATATATTCTAATATCTATTAGAATAAAATATTTACCCTAGTCTTGCATACAAAACATATTTGTCAAATCAAATGTTTTGACACTTGTGATGTTGCCATACTTTTTGGACTCAATCAGACTGGACGCCCATCGTAAATTGATAGATAGTTAGACTGGGCAAATTTAGGTAAGTTTAACATTAACATTCTTCTTAACTAAAAAAAAACAACATTTTAAAACTAAAAAGGGGGAATGGTGAGGAGGGGCTGCCCTCATTTTCTCTGTTTTCCCAGCCGATCAGGCTGGGGCGGTTCTGCAGAATTCTAGCCTTTTACTTCAAATACTCAGCATATTTTATGACTCACACTGTACATATTTAACACATAGGCCACATTCACATCTCATTCAGGATCCTCTGGGGGGCTGGCAAGAGACATGATGGGGGGGAGGGGACACTGGGCCGGGTCCTGGAATGTCTGTGTAGGTCTGCGTTATGTTCGGCCCGCTTCTCTGCCCAACTGGTCCTCAACTTTTAATGCATCATACGCCCGTCAGTAAGGGGAGGGCAGTGTTGGGCTGGGTAGAAAATGAGGCATGGTGTTCCAGCACTCTGGGATGGTCTCTGGTCCACCATGCCTGTGCCTTGCAGATAATGACTATAGCACATACATTGGAGGCATTTCAGTTGAGCTGGGAGACTGCTCTGGGTCCTGGGGAGTGGGTGGTGTCCCCTTGGCCGGGTCCCCTTGCAGGATAGACTCACTAGCTAGCCCAAAACGATTGGGGGTGGTGTGGAGAGCTTGCCTGGGCCCATTCTTCATTAAGTTCCTGGCTCAACAACCCTACACACCAGTTGACTAACATGATTGTGATATGGTGTTCAATCACTAATACGTTCTGTTGGCACGCTATTTTAATTGCTTGTGCTGGGATCACTAATAATAACGCACAATAATAAATAATGGGTTACACTGAGATATAAGATCACATCTTCTTACAAGTATTCAGACACTATAAAATCCCGTCCTGTCCTACTCTTTTCTGTCCTCTCTCATCTTGTCCTATTGATTAGCTGTTTCATGTCTTTACCATTTTAACTTATGTATGGAATGGTTAACTATAGTACCGCTATGGTTCGCACCCCTATTCCCAATTGTCCGATCTTTCCCATAGTCTGTTACCTAAAACCCCATTCTGTCAAGCTGCATTTTCAATCAACATAATTAATAATCAGCATAATTAAAAAAATATAACCAGAAGGAAAATTTCAAACGCCACTGTGCCATGGCAAAACTTTTCCAACATAAAAGGGATACAGATGCAGCAGTCTGCATGGCCATGCAGCTGAACAAGACAGGTTAAAAAAAATCATAATTCAGTAATTCTTCTCAACTTTGATTTTGAATCACAGCTATTATTATTATTGCTGTGGTTGTTATTTACTGTTAACCACAATTTACATTAAGGAAATAGCACATGGAGTGGCTGTGGTTTCAATTTCTGTGGCATACATTGTATCCCATTGATACCCTACCACCATCATGGCATACTAGTGAGCTGTGAGACATCTACATACAATCATCCAGTTTCACTTAATTGCTCTAAACAGCCCAGGTATCAGACTGAGTTAAAGATTTTCAAAGACCATCAATATTTCAGGACATTCCCGTGTATTTTTTTTCTTTGGTGCATGTGAGATTTTTCCAATGTAAAATATGTGGTTTGGCTCAATAAAAGTCAGGAAACATGAATGTATACAGTGACACCTTCACCGCTTCACAATGACAACATGAATGAAAGTACTCTATTATTGTTGTTGAACATTCAGTTGTCCTCATTCAGTTAGCGTACGTCAACTGCTTTGCTTTTAAAGAATAAAAAGAAACATTATTACTGATGCTGGTCTTAATATACAAATATAATGTCTGATTTGTTTTGTTTTTGTTCCCCTGCTGCTGTCAGCAATGTGAAAAGGACACAACTCATGGCTGATGGATGGGCGCAAATGGAGCTCAGGGCCTGGGGGTGGCCTGTGAGACAAATGTACCTCCTAATTCACACACAAAATCACAAACATGAACACATAAACATACCCTCCAGATGGGATCCCCTTTGTGAGCAGTATGTACGATCCAATTATGCATGTCTGGAAAGTGTGTTGGCGCGTGGAGGCTGGGATTATAACAATGTGAAATACAACAATTTGAAATGTTGGCCTTTCATATATTTTATTTCTGGATAATAATTCATGCACGTGCATAAGTCCTTTACATTGATCCTCTCAGAATAACTAAATACGAAAAATCTTAAATGAAAACCAGACAGCATGGTCGTGCAGTGTTAGTCTGCCTCAAACTCAACAGTTTTAAATCTCGACCTTCCTTCATCGCGGACATTGCATTTTTTGTCAACATTTTTTTTCCCACATTACCAAAAAAAAAATAATAATAATCTATAAATGTAAATGTGGCTGCAACTGGCCCCTGTACAGGCTCCAGTTCACCTGTGATCCTTATGAGGACAAAAGGTATAAACGCTGTACAAGAAAATTGTTTGTCGTGTAGTATGTGTACACCTCCACCTGAACAGCAAGGTGGAAAAGTCTAGAAGCTATAAAATCTCAATTAGCTCCCACTATGTTCTCCCCAGTGTTGTACAATGCAGGTTTCAAAATTAAAAACATATCACTTTATTTTAGATTATGGAAGTGGTTTTTAAACTGGGTGGGGTGCCCTTTAGGAGTGGGGGGTGGTATGACAATGTGGGTGAGTGGCCACCATGAACACTTTTCAGTATTAAGTTACACCCAGCAGATGGAGATAATTTTCCTACCGAGCACACAACCACACACCAACCACAAAAAAATCCCATGAAATGATAAAATGTTTTCAATTCCAAGGAAAAAAAATTGTTTAGATTTTTGTTTATTCTTGGTGGCATGCCGGTGTAGGTTTTCAACTGTAAAAAGTGAGCACTGCAGTGATGATGGATTATTGCAAGATAATTCCATCCCTATTTATTGAACAAACTGTGGGGCACTGCAAAAAATCTTGGGAACAACTGGATTATGACACGTGATTAATTGTTTCAAGAATTTCAACAGGAAGAAATGTGTTTCAGTTCAATAAATTTTTAAAAATCAATAAAAGAAATGAATACCGTGTGTATGTGCAACGGAGCAACGGATGAGCTAATACCTGTTTTTAAAAAAAACTGCAATTGTTTGTTTACATTCAAACATCAGCCTCTCTCGCTCTTCACTGTAGTTGGTATCATAGACAGGGAGGTGATCGCTTATATAATTTCAGTATCCCACTTATTGTGTTGTTGTCCTAGACGCTGGTGAGTGTTTCAGCAATAAGAACACGACTACAGTGTGCGGTGATTCCAGGATGGCCGTTCAGCACACAAGTTAATGCAAGTCAGGTAATTTTATCTTCCAGGTCAAGGTTGTGTGTTGTTGCTGTCGTAAAACAGTGTAATGTGCTGTATAATCTTGTACTACTAAATTATAGCCATTGTTTGTAGTACATTTATCTTGGGCTTTTAAACTATAGGACCATTTATACAAACACGAGCTTTATAGTGTAGCAGATAAAGAGGCCGGAATGAGATGCCCAGTATGGGTAATATACACCATAAAGTACGATCATTTGTTCTATCACTATTAGATAAGATCACGTTTGAGATTCCTGCTAGGCCTATACATGCTTTCAAACTTGTGGCTTGCCAATAGACATTCACCTGGGACACGCCTGTTTAAAATTAAACTGCCTGAGTAAAAGTATTAGGCCACCTTGATTCCCCGATCATATCCTTTTGCTATAGGAATCCCGTGTCCCGTTGAGGGAGAGGCTGTAGTAGATGAAAATTTTAAATAACTAATATCAGAGACCAGTAAAGCTTTAGTCATTGTCCCTTCTCCTATCTTCAAGCAGCCTGAAAGCCCAAAGAGGTCAAACTGTAGATGAACAGAAGTCCCTGTGGGTGGGCTTTAGCACTCTGACCTTTTTAAGGGCTCGTCCCTGATGTTCATTCCCCAGAGGTGTCGGATTAAAACAAGCCCGGAGGTCAAGTATGCAAAGGCATGCGAGGAAAATGGAACTTGAGAAGGTGATAAAGGACAGGAAGTGCTTTGAACGAGCGTGGAGAAGCGAGGAGTCAAGGACCAGAAAAAGGTGAGAGAAGGAGGTAGAAAAAGAGGGGTCATTTTCCAAAGGACTGCAAGGGAGATGAGGTTCCATTTGCACCGCAACATAGGGCCAATTACTCAGCTGTGTCTGTCACTTTCACATCTTGTTCTCCTTCTTCATCTTCTTCCCTCCTCCCCTTCCTGCCAGTGTCTTGTCCTCTCACTTTCCTTACCTCTCCTCACCTTCTCTTCTCACACCTCTTCTATCACTACTCTAACTATCCATGTGCAGTCAACAGCAACAGATCCCTAAATGATACCAGTGTGCACTGGCAGGTTTTATCTTCCAATGCTACAATAAGAAAGACGGATCTGAGACGAGATAAGATAGGAGCCGCCAGCAGTGACAACACAAACACTTAATGGTGAGTCACATTTTTTGACACAGTACATCACTGCCATCTAACGGTGGATACACCAGAAACACCATCATTAAACCGGCGCTTCTTTTCACAGCAGGCGCTTTTAAAGGAATCATTTTGATACAGTTGTTATATTGAGATATATATTTCCCGATAATGTGATTAAAATGAAAGAAAATGTTGTATATAATGGAATTTGTCAGTGTCAGTAAACAATAAACACCATTAAAAAAAAACTGAAAGTGGAACAGCTTGATGTACTATTAATATTTGACCACAGTACACCACACATATTTTGTGTCTTTCTTATGAATAAACATTTTGGTCAGGAAGTTTATTATTACCAACTTTACACTGCACCGCTTCCTCTAACAATTTGGCATCTAATTATGTGTTGACCCTTCCATTGCCTACTTGTTTACGTCCTGTAAAAATAGGAGAGGAAATTTCAAATGCTACAACTCAGTAAGTCTAAGTTGTTTAATGCTGTCCAAACACTTATGGTGTTTTATTAAGGTTGTGTTTTAACAAGTTGTAAAAATCTCTTTTCATTCAGTCGCTATTTCTGTGAGTCAAACTGTGGATTTTTTTTTTTTTTTTTTGGTGCAAAGTGTCTGCCTGTTTATGTCAGTGTGTATGGGAATGGGTGTTAATAAAGGTGCCAAGTGTTTGAAACATAAAAAATGTATAATCATAGGACCACTGCAGAAATAATGGGACATCTGGTCGAGACATCTGGAGCCAAAGGACTTTTAGGAGCTTCACAGCATCCTCTCACCTTGCGACTAAATTAGGAAAGTGAGGAAATATGGTGGGGGTAAACGATGCTGACAATCTAACAGAGGGAGGATAGTTGTGACAGACTGCAGGGACATTCATCATTTGGAGGTCTTTTTGTTTTGCTCTCCCACAACAATGGGTGAGAAATAATGGCCAGCGTGGGAGTTGCTATGGAAATGTGTGTTCATACAGATGTTTGGAGGAGGTAAAATCTGTATCATCCTTCTTTGATAATAACAGTCGAGCAATTATTCTGTTTAAGGTACGCTGATCTAAGAGGTAAAAATAGTGCTGCAGAAATGTGGATGCATTGTGAAATCCTCCTTTAAAGATCCACTGACAGCCATATATACATTTTAAACGAGATATTTTGATGGAAACTACAAGGCGGCATGGGAAAGCGTTGGCCTCATAGTTCTGAGGACCCGGGTTCGATACCAGCCCCGCCTGTGTGGAGTTTACATGTTCTCCCCGTGCCTGTGTGCGTTTTCTCCGGGCACTCCGGTTTTCTCCCACATCCCAAAAACATGCAACATTAATTGGATACTCTAAATTGCCCCTGATTGTGAGTGTGGCTGTTTGTCTCGATGTGCCTGCGATTGTACCACGCCTCCAGCTGGGAGAGGCTCCAGCACTCCCTGCGACCCTCGTGTGGATAGGCGGCAAAGAAAATGGATGGATGGATGAAAACTACATATAATATTATTCACCTCAATGTCTATACGGAAAAAAAAATGAGCGGAGAGCGTGTCATTAATGCGGAAAGTTGCGGAAGTCTCACTCGACATCCCAGTGGCGGCCATATTGCCTGCAACATCATTTGCAGATGTCACACTGGGACAGTCGCCATTGAGAAGACGCTGTGCTACCTGCAATGGGACAGTAACAAGAGAGATTTTTGGATTTTTCCGATGCTCCTTCTGACACGGAAGCTCTTTTCGAAGAAGAGAACATCTCACAATTGAGTGAAATGACCGGGCCAATATTACCCTATCGTTTTGAGCCATATTTAGATAATATGCAGATCACTTCTAACTAACAACAGACTCCCCGACAGACGGACAAGGAACCCAATAAAATATTAAAAATGACACTACTTACCTAGTAAGCTCGTGTGACACGCTACTAAACTGTCTTTGTACTTCTATTTTGTTATTGTTTTGTGTTGTATTGTATTGTATTGTATTGTGTGTGATTAAATTGTCTTAAACACAGTGCTTTGCTATACTTTGCCAGTTTGACCAAGAGGATTTATTCTAAATTCACACGTAACATATGCTATAAACTGTGAGACAAATGAGTCCCCCCCAACTATTTTTTATACTCTTAAACTTTACTTAAACTCTATACACATCTAACTGTCATTTAGAACCCACAAATTCTCTCGTCCTTTGCACCTGTTCAAGCCATTTTTCATGAAAAACCGGGTGTTTTGGAAATGTGTGAAGAGTGAATCCATCCTCCCAAGTCTTCGAGCAAAATCCAGCAATATATCGAGCCGGCATTTTGGCTTCCACGCAGAAAAAAACAGCTTCTTTCCTGCCAGTAAATCAGGTATAAATACACGAATCCGCCAATGTGGCATCTGCAAAAAACATTACTTCCTGGTTCTTCTCCAACACAAATGGCTGGAGAGGATTTTCATAGTGGGAGATGCAAAAATCCATATACGACAACAGCCGGACGTGTGGTGAAAAAACGGATGGGTCCATTCCAACTGACTTTTCTTTTTATTGAAAACAAAAAAATAATGTTTTACGTGTCGGTGGACCTTCAAGGGTGGCAGTAGCACATACTGCATTACAAAGCTCTCATAGAGTACTGACCTCAACAAATACTTTATTATTTACTATACATCTGTTGAAATAAGTGAGCCCTGCAGTTGACTGGCGACCAGTTAAGGGCATTGTATGCTTTTCACCCAAAGTCAGCTGGGATAGGCTTCAGCACCCCGTGACCCTGAATAGGATAAGCAAAATTGAGAATGGGTGGAGGGATTAAATGAGTTAATGGCTGTAATGTTAGATTACATTCAAATCAAATGTTGGTAACTATCACATGCAACTGGAACAGGATCTTTCCAAAACTACTTTTATAAGACACTGTATAGTATATATTTCTCATTAACTTTCCTCTACTACTATAAAAAAAACCATAAAACTTCTTCAAGTCACATTCTTTTAAATTCTTTTTCTTTTCAGGGGTCATATTTCACAGATTTAAGTTTTTTTTGGCTTGTCCCTTTCGGGGTCGCCACAGCGTGTCATCTCAGATGAACGCACATATGTTTGGCACAATTTTTACGCCGGATGCCCTTCCTGACGCAACCCTTCTCAGGGAGTGGAGGCCCCAGTGGGATACGAACCCACAACCCCTGGTTTATCAAACCAGTGCTCTAACCACTGAGCTACAGGGCCTCCCGGTCATATTTCACAGCTTATTCCTCCAATTTCATATGCCGGTAAAAACTTCAAGACTTTGGGGTTCCGAGGCAGCAAACAGGCCGTCAGTACACCAGTCCCCAGAGTTTGCTTT
This sequence comes from Syngnathoides biaculeatus, assembly GCF_019802595.1. Taxonomy (NCBI): domain Eukaryota; kingdom Metazoa; phylum Chordata; class Actinopteri; order Syngnathiformes; family Syngnathidae; genus Syngnathoides; species Syngnathoides biaculeatus. Next base: position 26,944,957 of record NC_084642.1, on the reverse strand, counting down.
TCATGGTTAAAGCCTGTGTTGAAAACTGATCTTGAGACAAGCTCCATTTCTATGCAGTTACACACACTGACAGGTTGGCGCGTGTCGCAGAAGGAGAGCTGTCCCATGTGATATCCAAGGAAAGCCAGTACGCTTCTCTTTTGTTTCCCCTTGGCTTAATGTAAGGTCACTGAAAAGGTGGGACAAGAATATCGCAAGGCACTCTGACAGCTTAACCCCTGGGAGAGAAAGTATCGTGTTTATCCAATATCACACCTCCCCAGTTCTTTCTTAAAACTCCTCAGCCACTTTCTTCTCGTTTTGCGTAATTTATCCTTTACCTTTTTCCATGTTCAGAATCACCAATTCTGGTGCAGGACCTGGAAAACAAGCCAACCAAATATACTCTCACTGGCCACAAAATTAGGTACACCCTCACATCCTTTTGACAAGTGTTTATTAAAAAAAAAAGACTTTCTTTTTTTTTATTCTACATGTGGCAGGATGACTTATACTGTATGTTGTACATCACTTTCAGTTACAAAGTTAAAAAAATGGTTTAATAAATGTGTTTGTGGCAATGTACATCAAAATTGGGCATTTTAAAAGGAATTTTGCATTGGGTTCACGTGTTCCTAATATTGTGGCAAGTGAGAATGACCACACATACTATACACATACAAAGTCTGTGGCAAAAAAAATACTACTCTGAAACTACTCTGTGGTAGATTCCTTGGACTCTAATGTCACAGAGAAGTAATAAAGATGTCATCGAAAAGATGCGGAGAAATCCATATTCTTCCTTTTGTTCCACTACCCTCCTAACTCTCCAGAGAGCAGAAGGACATACATCACCTGGAGAGTGTGGTGACATAGAATTATATTGGTTTTGTGTAGGTTGTTTTCATGCAGAATGACCTCAACAGTTTCATGCCTATACAAACAGTACCTTACAAACACGGGTGGATATTGGTGCAAATTGAGTTTGGAGGGGGCCAGGGGTTTGTTAAACAGTCTTATCTTGTCTTATCTTAATCAGAACAATATGATAAGTGTATGCTCGAAGTCCCTGCTTCAGGGAAGGAGGGAGGAGATTCAGCAGAGGACATACTGTACAGTGTTTATTCCCTCTGTGTTTCCTCAGGGTCCCCTCCTCATAATGTGATATGCTCTGCCATGGTGTCTTGTCAGATATGACCTTGAGTGTGTCCATTGTACAACATCTACACCATGTGGTCATTGTGGACCAGTCCAGCAATCTGAATAAAAACAGCACAACAACCGCATCTTAATGATGTACCGCTGAACAGGAGTTGCATTAGCAAACAGCTGAGGTATGTTTGTCGTGTCCAATTTTCAAAACTGCGCAGTGCTGGCTTTCCTTTTAAATTTATGGGTCTTTTTAGTCCTTGAAATTGGCATTTAAAAAAATAACAGCTGTTGCTGTTTACCAATCTGTCTTATATCTTTATTATTCATGTACTGACTGTTTTGATTGCCAGCTCAGTGTCATATTAATGTTTTGTTTTGTTTTGTTTTTAGCTATGGATGGGCATGTAAGCAGTGCTGTAGAACTCTGCTGCATCATACTGTGATAGGTTTCTAATACCTTGACCATCTACTCTTCTTCTTCTTTTCCTTTCGGCTTGTCCCGTTAGGGGTCGCCACAGCGTGTCATCTTTTGCCATCTTAGCCTATCTCCTGCATCTTCCCCTCTAACCCCAACTGCCCTCATGTCTTCCCTCACCACATCCATAAACCTTCTCTTTGGTCTTCCTCTCGCTCTTTTGCCTGGGAGCTCCATCCTCAGCACCCTTCTACCAATATACTCACTCTCTCGCCTCTGAACATGTCCAAACCATCGAAGTCTTCTCTCTCGAATCTTGTCTCCAAAACATCCAACTTTGGCTCTCCCTCGAATGAGCTCATTTCTAATCCTATCCAACCTGGTCACTCCGAGCGAGAACCTCAACATCTTCATTTCTGCCACCTCCAGTTCAGCTTCCTGTTGTTTCTTCAGTGCCACCGTCTCTAATCCGTACATCATGGCCGGCCTCACCACTGTTTTGTAAACTTTCCCCTTCATCCTATCAGACACTCTTCTGTCACATAACACACCAGACACCTTTCGCCAGCTGTTCCAACCTGCTTGGACCCGTTTCATCACTTCCTGACCACACTCTCCATTGCTCTGTATTGTTGACCCCAAGTATTTGAAGTCGTCCACCCTCGCTATCTCTTCTCCCTGTAGCCTCACTCTTCCCCCTCTACTTTTCTCATTCACGCACATATATTCTGTTTTACTTTGGCTAATCTTCATTCCTCTCCTTTCCAGTGCATGTCTCCATCTTTCCAATTGTTCCTCTGCATGCTCCCTGCTTTCACTGCATATGACAATATCGTCTGCGAACATCATGGTCCAAGGGGATTCCAGTCTAACCTCATCTGTCAGCCTATCCATTACCACTGCAAACAGGAAGGGGCTCAGAGCTGATCCCTGATGCAGTCCCACCTCCACCTTAAATTCCTCTGTCACACCTAAGGCACACCTCACCATTGTTCTGCTGCCATCATACATGACCTGTACTATTTTAACATACTTCTCTGCCACACCAGACTTACGCATGCAGTACCACCGTTCCTCTCTTGGTACTCTGTCATAGGCTTTCTCTAGATCCACAAAGACACAATGTAGCTCCTTCTGACCTTCTCTGTACTTTTCCACGAGCATCCTCAAGGCAAATAATGCATCTGTGGTACTCTTTCTAGGCATGAAACCATACTGTTGCTCGCAGATACTTACTTCTGTCCTGAGTCTAGCCTCCACTACTCTTTCCCATAACTTCATTGTGTGGCTCATCAACTTTATTCCTCTATAGTTCCCACAGCTCTGAACATCCCCTTTGTTCTTAAAAATGGGAACTAGAACACTTTTCCTCCATTCTTCAGGCATCTTTTCGCCCGCTAGTATTCTGTTGAATAAGTTGGTCAAAAACTCCACAACCATCTCTCCAAATTGCTTCCATACCTCTACCGGTATGTCATCAGGACCAACTGCCTTCCATTTTTCATCCTTTGTAATGCCTTTCTGACTTCCCCCTTAGTAATCATTTCCACTTCCTGGTCCTTCACTCTTGCCTCTTCAACTCTTCCTTCTCTCTCATTTTCTTCATTCATCAACTTCTCAAAGTATTCTTTCCATCTATTTAGCACACTACCGGCACCAGTCAACACATTTCCATCTCTATCCTTAATCACCCTAACCTTCTGCACATCCTTCCCATCTCTATCCCTCTGTCTGGCCAACCTGTAGAGATCCTTTTCTCCTTCTTTCGTGTCCAACCTGGTGTACATGTCTTCATTGCCTCTTGTTTAGCCTTTGCCACCTCTACCTTTGCCCTACGTCGCATCTCGATGTACTCCTTTCGCCTCTCCTCAGTCCTCTCAGTATCCAACTTCTTCTTCGCTAATCTCTTTCCTTGTATGACTCCCTGTATTATGGGGTTCCACCACCAAGTCTCCTTCTCCCCTTTCCTACCAGATGACACACCAAGTACTCTCCTGCCTGTCTCTCTGATCACCTTGGCTGTCGTCGTCCAGTCTTCCGGGAGCTTCGGTTGTCCATCGAGAGCCTGTCTCACCTCTTTCCGGAAGGCCGCACAACATTCTTCCTTTCTCAGCTTCCACCACATGGTTCTCTGCTCTACCTTTGTCTTCTTAATCTTCCTACCCACCACCAGAATCATCCTACATACTACCATCCTATGCTGTCGAGCTACACTCTCCCCTACGACTACTTTACAGTCAGTAACCTCCTTCAGATTACATCGTCTGCACAAAATATAATCTACCTGCGTGGTTCTACCGCCGCTCTTGTAGGTCACTATATGTTCCTCCCTCTTTTGGAAATAAGTGTTCACTACAGCCATCTCCATCCTTTTTGCAAAGTCCACCACCATCTGCCCTTCAAAGTTCCTTTCCTGGATGCCGTACTTACCCATCACTTCTTCATCGCCCCTGTTTCCTTTACCAATATGTCCATTACAATCTGCACCAATCACAACTCTCTCGCTGTCTGGGATGCTCAGAACTACTTCATCTAGTTCCTTCCAGAATTTCTTTTTCAACTCTAGGTCACATCCTACCTGTGGTGCATAGCCGCTAACCACATTATACATAACACCCTCAATTTCAAATTTTAGTCTCATCACTCGATCTGATACTCTTTTCACCTCCAAGACATTCTTAGCCAGCTCTTCCTTTAAAATAACCCCTACTCCATTTCTCTTCCCATCTACTCCGTGGTAGAATAATTTAAACCCTGCTCCCAAACTTCTAGCCTTACTACCTTTCCACCTGCTCTCTTGGATGCACAGAATATCAACCTTTCTCCTAATCATCATGTCAACCAACTCCTGAGCTTTTCCTGTCATAGTCCCAACATTCAAAGTCCCTACACTCAGTTGTAGGCTCTGTGCATTCCTTTTTTTCTTCTGACGCTGGATCCGGTTTCCTCCTCTTCTTTGTCTTCGACCCACAGTAGCTGAATTTCCACCGACGCCCTGCAGGTTAGCAGTGCCGGGGGCGGGCGTTGTTAACCCGGGCCACGACCGATCCGGTATGGGATTCTTTAGATGAACGCTCATATTTGTTTGGCACAGTTTTTACGCCGGATGCCCTTCCTGACGCAACCCTCTGCATTTATCCGGGCTTGGGACCGGCCTACAGATTGCACTGGTTTGTGCCCCCATAGGGCTGCATTTGACCATCTACTCTATATACCAAAATGGGTCAACAAAATATAGCCACCTTTTTGTTTGTGATACTCTATGAATTTGGGGACATTGCTTGCTAACTAGGTAGCCCACTGCTTCAGTGTGTGCAACTGTGGATTTGTTCAAGAAAAGTGATTTTTGTTATAAAATGAACAGAAAGATGGAAAAACAGACACAAGGCACATACACACACACACACACACACACACGGAGTTCTGCGCTCAACTGAGTGTATGACATAGGAATCTTTGTGAATGACGACCTTGATTTCCTACACACATACAGTCGTAGTAATGCTTGTACGTATATGTTTGTTTTGTAATTATGCCTCACAAAATGATTTTTGAGATGTATGCCCTGTTTAGCACATCTGCCTCATAGTACTGAGTACCTGGGTTTAAATCCAGCGGCGGCTGGACTCTGCATGTTCCTCCCGTGTCTGTGTGGGTTTTCTCCAGGTATTCCGGTTTCTTCCCACATCCCACAATATGTTAAATAGCTAGGTAGGGTAATTGAAGACTCTAAATTGCTCATAGGTGTGAATGTGAATGGTGCCCTGTGACTGGCTCGTGACCAGCTCAGAGTGTTCCTCGCCTCCTGGCTGCAGATAGCTGGGAGAGGCTGCACTTCACCTGCAACCTCAGTGAGGATAAGTGGTAAATACAATGGGTGGACAGACATATGGATGGATGCCCAAGGTCAAAATGACATAAATGTGATCTCTCTTTTTCGTGCCACATTTCACACAAACACTATCCCAGGTGTCACTGCACTGAAAACACTGTGCCTTTTTAAAAAGAAATGAAAATTCATACACAAACATTTGAACGATGCTCTTTAAATCTGTATCCAATGTTCAGTTATTGATATTTCAAATGAGAATGAACAGAATATATGTACTGTTTATAAAGAATCATTGACAACTGAGAATAGTTAGTGTGCCTTTTGATCTATCTATCAATCCGTTATCTGAGCCGTTTATCCTTAACATTGCAGGCTCTATTTTTATAGAATGCACAATGTGTGCGGTAGAGCAAATGGTGGCATATCTTGATTTGCGTGCAAACACAACTCCACATCTAACTTTACGCTAATCCAAACTGTCTATCCATCCATTTTCCATTCCATTTTTCATTTCTATTTTATCTTCGCCAGGGTCGCAGGAGTTCTGGAGCCTATCCCAGCTATCTTCAGACAAGTGGCGGGATAGACCCTGAACTGGTTGCCAGCCAAACGCAGGGCACATAGAATCTAACAGACAGGGCCAGGATTTGAGCCTTGGTCCTCACAACTGCAAGGCAGAAACTCAAACCAGTTGCCCAACAATGCCGCCACACCCATAAATAAATAAATAAATACATGGGGAATGAACTATATTCGGCGCCGTGGTGATTCAGCTGGTAAAGTGTTGGCCTTACAGTTCTGAGGACCCGGGTTCGATCCCGGCCCCACCTGTGTGGAGTTCTCCCCGTGCCTGCGTGGGTTTTCTCTGGGCACTCCGGTTTCCTCCCACATCCCAAAAACATGCAACATTAATTGGCCACTCTAAACTGCCCCTACGTGTGATTGTGAGTGCGACTGTTTGTCTCTATGTGCCCTGTGATGGCAGCCATTTCAGGGTGTACCCCACCTCCTGCCCGTTGACAGTTGGGATTGGCTCAAGCACTCCCGCAACCCTTGTGAGGATAAGCAGCTAAGAAGATGGATGGATGGATGGATGGATGGATGGATGGATGGATGGATGGATGGATGGATGGATGGATGGATGGAGAATTTTTTTTTTAAAGTAACAAGATAACCTCTCAATTTTAAGGTCACATTGTTGCCTTTTTTTCATTGAAAAAGTTCAAATTTAACATTATAACTTGGGTAGAAAAAGAAAATAAAAGCAATCAGATTTTCTGCAAACCAGATGAAGCTGAATTAGTCTTTCTTAAATTGCATAAAATTGTTTTCTATTGGTTACTGACACCCTGCTGGAAAGACAAAATTTGAACTAATGCACTCCAAAACTTTAAATTAAAACTTTAAAACAGTCAACAGACAGAAACAAGTACCTACGGTGGGCTCAGTCAATCGACGCTTCATTACTGGTCACCCTGACAGGTAATCGTTTTGGCTACTGCTGTGTGGGAGATGCAATACAGTGAAACAACTGTTCCGAGGCAAGGACATACCCAGCATGCACCTTCTGACATGCTCACAATCAAACCAGTAGACTGTATTAGTTCCAACCTGGGTTGCCATTGTGTCTATCAATATACTATAGTAAAACCTCAATACATTGTCATCTCTGCTTCTATTGCGCTCTCTTCAAAATGACATTTGTACAATTTTACAGGAAAACATATTCAGCATTTGAAAAGAGCTGAGGAAAAGCTTGCTGGTTGCTATTAGATGACTGAGACCTTGCATATTATGAGATGCATTTCTGTCAGCTGAGTTGATGCTTTCAAATTAACCAGTTTTTTATCATTTAGAATAAAATCCGTCATACAAAGCTGACCGTAATATTAAAAACAACCAAAAAAGTGGTTTCCATTGGAAGGTTGTCCAGAAACACTAATATGTATAATTCTGACCAGCAGATGGCAGTATAAGAACAAAGACATTAATTCAGCAGTGCATTTTCTATTGCACACCATTTGGGTCCCAGGTGATCTGAAGCCAGTCTTTAACCGTGAGGCAAGGTACACCCTGGACTGATCGCCAGTGAACTATGTTTTCACTATGACTATTGAATTTCAAATGAGTTGAAAACAATTCTTTTAATTTTTGGGAATTTTACAACATGAAAACTCTAAACGGGAAATTCGAAGACATCACACTATGTCATTGCGTATTCATGTAGCTTTATAAAATGTTTATATGTTAATTCCCTATGCATATTTAACTCATCCAAACAGAGATAGATGTCTTGAATTATAAAATATATCATCCACCATATGTAGAGGTTAAAACTGAGACTTTTGACACCATTTCTAACGGTAAAACTTTCTACACATGCAGAAGTGTGTAGTCGGCCTCCTCTGCCTTGTTCTTGTCTCCCAAGTTAACTGAATTGGTAAGATTACCAACTAGTTCTTACGCCAGTGATTCCCCACTATTGTGCTGCAGGAAACTATTCAATTTCACTTAACTAGATAAAGTCAGGACATGCACTTGGTCAGGCAGTGATTATCGACTTTCTCACTAACGTCCCCCAAACTGTCAGGCTTGGTCTTCACCTCTCTTCCTCACTCTTAGTACCGGTTCCCCTCAGGGTTGTGTAGTCACCCATCTTCTGTACACCTTTATGAAACACAGAGGTAACCCATCCAACATTTTCATCAATGATGACTGTGTGGAAATAGGCCACAGTTCTAAATTTGGTGGGATATATACATTACAGACACCCTATCCTGGATTACAAAATACCACAGGAATTGTTAAGAAGAACAGGTAATGTATTCACTTCCTCAGGATTTTCAAGTGAAACAACTTCTGTCAGAGAGCCCTGGTAGCCTTTCTCCGATCAGCTATTGAAAGCATTTTTAACATACTGCATTATGTCATGTTATGCAGGATGCTGTGTTGCGGTAAAAAAAAAAAAAAAAAAAAAACACTACAGAGTTGCAAGAACTGCAGAAAAAGTCATTGGCATCCCTCTTCCACCATTATAGGACATTGCCAAAACCCTTTAGCAGTCAATAGCCAGGGACATCTGTACAGACACTTCTCATACCACTCATCACCTGTCACTCTTTCGCCCTTAGGGAGGCAATACAGGTCAATGACATCGCACATCACAGATTCATCAACAGTTTTTTCCCAAAAAAAACATTCACTCTCTGACTCACCAACATACATCACATTATGTTATATACATCACATACAGCACATTACAAATGGCAGGAAAGGATTCTTTATTTATAATTTTTAATGTGCCGTTCTATTGCCTGTGCTATCTGAACACAAAGATGATTGCACTTTTATACATTTTTACCGTAGCACGTTTAAATGTTGATATATCACATTCAGTGTGTTTAGTATGGTTACTAATTGAATGTTGGTGCGGTTTCTATGTCAAGTGGGGGCATGTGGAATTCCGTTGTGCTTATATGCAATGATAAAAATGAAAACATTAAAACTTTGAGTTTTGTTGCCTCCTCTTTGTGAAACCACCTGCCAGAGAATCTTAGGGCCACAAAGCAGGGTTTTCTTCATCAGTTATTTATTGGTGATCAATTACAGTATTTGCTTACATGTTTTTTGTTTTTAATTTGCTGTTTTGTTTTGCACCTCAGTGCCACCATACCTTCCAGTAGCACGGGTTTTACTAAAAAAGGAAAACCCAGCTGAGAAGCTTCATTTAGTTGAAAGAAATCACTTAGCTGTTGCCACATATGAGAGCGGGAAAAACTGTCGACATTCTTATCAGTTATTAGGTCAGAGATAAGTAGGCCCTCGTTAGCGAGAGATCTGACGTTAGGCGGTTGAATGGTGAGTTAGCAGCACTTTTGAGGAGGGGAGACAACACAATGATTGACAGGGTTAACAAGTCTGGCTGTATGAGAAAGGGACGTGGCTTTGTGAGCCAAAAAGAGCAGTCTAGAAGCTGAAGTGGAAAAATGAAGGAAAGATTAGTTTTTTTCTAATTATAGCTTTGAATGTTGCCTGTGGTTGGAGAAGTACGGCAGTCTCAGTGGTTTCAATGGATCTTTCCAACTCGTACAATAATAGCCATTCAGATAGCCACATTGTCTTAAACCCTGGCTTGACACGCCCCTGTCACCATGTTGTCCCACAAGCCAAGTAGTGGTAGTCAGTAGCGTGTGCTTGGATTAGTTACTGTTATGAACAAAATGGTCCTCAGATGCGCTTGGGGAACGTGCAATTTTGATGAAAGATACCCGGGTAGGTGACAAGGGGCCCGGTTGATTCATTTTCCAAAGCCTAAAACAGACATGACGAAGTGTCTACCATGGATTGAGGCTCACGGAAGAGCGCACGTACAACTAAGTGCGGACAATATTAACAAACACAAGGCTGTATGTTCGAAGGTAAGTGAGGGAGAAGTAGCTTCTCTGAGTTTGAGTTCATTATTATCACTGCTTTATACATTGCAGAACAACTTTCACTTTGTCAGTGTTTACATGCGCAATACGATTCCACTATTTTATCGTGTTGGCTTTCAATATTAAGTTTCTGAGGCGTCAAACTTATTTGCATCGATCGCCAACATTTCGCTGTAACTCTGACATTGCGTCCTGCTCTGGCCAAAATCTTAATTCCATGTACATATCCTTGTGTGAAATAGTTGAGACCTCTCTGTAGAACTCTCTTGGACAAGTCTGAAAATACATACTGCAATATTATCTGGAATACGCAATAAAGAATCAACTTCAAACCTGTTCTGTTCATTTGCCATTTTGAAAGCTTGTGGGACATTGCAACAGTACCTCAGGGGGCGGAGCTTAAGATCGTCAGTCGGAAATGTCCATTGGCAGACCAAAAGCAAGACTGCACAGGCCTGTAGAGGGCATGAATCCCAGAAGGCTACGTAACCAGGAGGAAAAGAAGATGGCACTGGAGACTCCGGCAATTTAGAGTGTCCAATTAATCTTGCATGTTTTGGGGATGTGGGATGAAACCAGAGTGCCCTGAGAAAACCCACGCAGGCACGGGAGAACATGCAAACGTCACATAGGTGGGGCCGATGTGATGGTCTGAGCACTCCCGGTGCTGAAACGTCTCCTCGTGATTAATGCACATGCACGTATATTAATGCGCATGCATGTATATTTTGTAAACTTCCAGCCAGTCTGAAACGTCTACTTTAACGTGTGCCATTCGACAACTTGTCACCGAGCATTCATGTTCGCTATGGACATCTCAGAAAGACAAACACAGCAAACGTACATATACGTTTATATCTTTTGATCAACTTTTGTTTTAAGGTTAGGTTAAGGTTTAAGGTTAGGTTATAACGTATGTTAGCTCCCCCTATGTAGAAGAAGGGGAACTATGAGACCAGGTGATTTCCCAGAAAGCGCCTGCTACGTACCCAGAGTTCCCCTGTTAGTAACGCATGCGCATTAATCACAAGGAGACTTTTCAGCACAGGGGAGCACTCAACCATCACACCGGGATTGAACCCAGGTCGTCAGAACTGTGAGGCCAACCCTTTACAGCAAATAAAGAGCCCTAAATGAAAATGGGCTGGGCACAATGCCTGAATAGCTGACAGAAGGTGAGCCACAGAAATTAATTAAACACCACTGGGCACAAAGGGATGACTGCCAAGACCTAAAAGTAGATGGAAAGATGACATCATTAAACAAATGCAGTATTTGGTAACATGAAAAAGAAGCCATCGTTCTGCAATGGATTGATAATGGCTCCTGCTGCTGGTGATGATGATGATGATATATGCAGTACAAGTCAATTGTGGATCATCTTGGCATGTTTTATTGTTCCATAGTTCTTAGCACAGGGTTTTTGTGTGTTTTTGCAAAAGTCCTCAGAACTGCTTCGACTACACTATATTTTATTCTGATTAGTCCCTATTTTCCTTTTCCTTTCTCATCCTCTGCATGCACACATTGCCATAAGTATAAGTGTGAGTGCTGCTGGACCAAGCGAATTGGGTGACAGTGTTGTGGGAATGAGAGGGGGGTGTTTCTTTTCTTTCCTCCTCTCTGCGTCTATCACTTCTAATGAAGGTGATGTTTTGGTCTGGCTTCAGTGAGGAATAACAACTTGTGACACTTTTTTCGTACCTTTTCTGCTCATTCCAAAGGTTTCTTTTTTCTCCACAAAGGCAAGATTGCTTCCTTAATTTTTCAGTCAGAAAAAAAAATGCCAAAACAATATTTTAGAAACTGTATTGGCAAAAGTTTTTGCTTCCCTGCCTTGACCCACATAGCATATAATCTGAAGTGACATCCCCTTCTCAATCCATTGGGTTTAATATGATGTCAGTCTACACTTTACCACAATAACAGCTTGAATTCCTCTGAAAAGGCTTTCCACAAGGTGCACAGTTATATGTGGGGAAGCGTATTTGTGAGGTCACACACTGAAGTTGGATGAGAATGTTTGGCTCTCAGTCTGCTCTCTAATTCATGCAAAATGTGTTCTATTGGGCTGAGGTCAGGAGTCTGATCATGCCAGTCAAGTTTATCTACACCAAAGTCTCTCATCCATGTCTTTAGAGACCTTGCATGGTGCATCTGTACAATATGTATTTGTGTGTGTGTGTGTGTGTGTGTGTTAGGAGGAAAGTTCAACATATAGCCTGCTAAAACTTGCTGAGTCACAAAGCAATGGCTAATTTGAATGAAAATTTTCCACCATTTTCAGTTGCATCCGGTAAAACAAACCTAAACCTCGATTTTTATTGAGGAATTGGAATTCTTTTACAGATATAACACAGTATAGTATATTTAGTTGACATTTAGTCTATGTACTTTACTGAAATGACAAAAAGTAACATTTTACCATTTTGATCAGTTAATATTGGGGTTTATTAGGATCTGTTATTTTATATTCTGTACACCCGTTAAAAGTGCACTGTTCTCAATAAATAAAAGTAGTGGTTGAATTCACCAGTCGGGTCTTAGAAATTTGGAATTGGAAATCTGTTGAACACCTTTCCACCCTGTTAGTCATATTGTAATTTTTTAAAAATAACTTAATAAATATATAACACAATTTGCATACTTTTATGTATTTACAGAGCTGAAAATTATTTAATAAATGTATGCTTATTTTGTGCAAATGTTTTTTCTTTATGATTTTTTGGGGGGGAGCTTAGTGCCATTTCAATGCTATAATTCTTGCATTACTTATATTCTTGGAAAAAAAATGTACACATTGGAATATGGGACACATAAGGTAGGAGAAAACCTAGTGTGTTTGAATATTTACAATTTGAGATGTTGCAATTACGTCAATGTTCATCATTGGGGGAAAGGTCTCACAATGCACGTCTAAACAATCCAGCTCTATTTATTTTTTTTAGGTTCTTGAAATCTTATAGTACAAATTTTGATGATATGAAGTTAAAAATTTTAATTATGCGTTTTTTCCCCAAAAGTTATCATAGTGAATAGTTATCAATAGCCCCACATGACTGATCTTTAAAAACTGTGTTCCCTCCAACTTTCAATTTGTGAAAATAATTCTTACCCAACAGCTGTTGAGCCATATAGAGCTAATATCTGTGGTGTGGACATAGCCATCTTACCAGCCACAAAGCTGTCACAGCTATCAGGCTAGCTTAACAGCACTTTGATTAAAAAAAGGAGACCATCGTTGATAAGACATCTGTTCGAAAATCTGGGGAGAGATCACCCAGCCTCATTTCACACAGAATCAAATGATGCAAATAAGTAAAAAAGCCTCTTGGCTGGATTAAAACCTTTTTTTTTTAAACCCAGTAGTTACGATTTTTTTAATAGTACTATACTGTATTGTATTGTGTAACTCCCTGGATGTGAAAATTAATTTATATCTATGTAGCAAAATCCCATGAACTAAATGTGACAAAAGCAGGAAGCACACATGCCACGAACTTTATAGAGGAAACACAAAAAGCAGTTCAAACTGCATATCAGAAAATGCATGGAGAATAGCAGTACCAGGAAAAATAATAATTTCACATTGTTTTAATATTCAAGAAGAACTGCAACCCATACAACAGTAGACGAACTGTAAGTATTGTGTATCATTGGACCCATGATAGATAAAATGAATGTGTAAAAATCACACAAAGTCTCAATTGAAATCACTAATCTGTTTGATGAGTGTACAGATGTGAATTCATTGACAATCCCTTGTTTTGCACCATCCTGTCACTCTTCGGGCTTGGTTCAATCCATGCTTTGTTTCCCATATCTGGATTTATGTCAGCACAGCTTTTAAAAAAACAACAACAATTAGACTTTCAGATGACACTTTATTAATACAGTATACACATTGACTGGCCATGATGAACAACAGTGGGCTGTTGTTTCCCCAAGGAACAGTCAGAGAATCCATCGATCCATGTTCTTAGCCGCTTTATCCTCACAAGGGTCGCAGGAGCGCTGGAGCCTATCAGTTCTCTCAACGGGCAAGAGGCGGGGTACACCTTGAACTGGTTGCCATCCAATCGCAGGGGACATAGAGACAGACAACAGTTGCACTCACAATCATACCTAGGGCCAATTTAGTGTCCAATTAATGTTGCATGCTTTTGGGATATCGGAGGAACCCAGATTGCCCGCAGAAAACCCACACAGGCACAGGGAGAACATGCAAACTCCACACAGGTAGGGATTTGAACCCCGGTCCTCAAAACTGTGAGGCCAAAGCTTTACAGCTGTGTTTAATAAGACAAAGAGTTACCGTAAGTATTTCTACTGGCATGCCAAGAGTGTTCATAAATCATAAATGCAATGTAATCTGAGGTAATTTTTCTGTTTATAAAATATTTCATAAACTGAGGTTCCTCTGTAATTCTTTCATGTGGCATTAGTTTGGGAAGTCTCTTCATTCTTGTGATTAAGATGAAGATGAGACCACCATTTTTACTTTTACTTGGACATTTACTTTTCCCTCTCCCTGTATATTGCAAATAGTTACACAGCAGGCCGGCTATTCGCTCTCTAGGCTTTCTCTTCATTACAGTCATTTTTAGTTATTATTGTGTTGTCAACAAATGGTCTTGATTTTTTTTTTTTAATTCCCTTCATTTACTACTTGATCAGCAGAATACTACTACATCTATTTAACATGAGACTGTGGTGTTTACATAATTCACCCGCGGGACCTCGAGTTGGGGTGCGGGGTTCCGCACGGACTGTTTTTGTTGTTGCGCTTCCGGAGGAAAGGTTAACAGAGTTCCCGCCGTTATGCGAGTAGTTTGGTGATGTCGAACAATAAAGCAAGTTCTGTTTCTGTGTCCGACACTCCGCCTCCGACTCCTTTTCTCCGGCGCTACAAGACTACGTTTTTCTTGGTCTCATTTCTTCACCTCTTCTTGATCTACTGTAATATCTTACATAGTGTCCTCTAGTATTCTGAGATACCACAATTGGGTAAAATTGTACTTTATAACAAGATTACAAACGCGTTCCTCTTTTTTTTAAATTAGTGCCTCACTTAAAATACAGAGTTTAAGTTGAGATTTTGATATTTGTGTTGAAATTGCTTCACTAGAAATGTTTGCTGACAAACTGCTATATTCACAATTTGGATTTAAGAAAAATACTGTTGATTATCTAAAAGAGGAAAGTAATTAGTCGTTTATTATTAAGTGAATGTCAAATTTTCTGGTGTAGTCCTAATTGCTTTTGAACTAAGCAAATACATATATATATCATCCTTACATTTGATTATTCATGATGTTTGAATTGTCAGTGGAATAATCAATAACTGATTGCAGCAGGACTGGATGCAAATTATTTGTGACAGGTCTGTCACTTCAGAAATAGTGAGAAAAAGTAAGACATGGCATAGCATTTTTATAAAATAAGTTAAAACCTACCAATTAGTTTTGAAGGAGCAATACAAGGTTCAATGCACTTGTTTGTCAAGAAATATGGATATTGAAATACATTAAATACATAAAGGCAGTATATAACCCATACAAAAAATATATTAAAAACATTTACATTTTTTAGTAAAATGACAAATGGACTTGAAACTGAAAGTATCGGTACCTGTAACTGGACAGAGGACTTGTATGTCTTGATCAGAGACTTGACTCGGGACTTGAGGGCCAAGACTTGTAAAGCAATGACTTGTTTCCACCTCTGGTTTAAGTGTGGATACAGTACAATAGAATAAGTGAAATCATTCATCACAATCGTTCAAGTATATTCTTGCAGCTGGTTGAAAATAGAATTAAGGTTGCTTCATGATTTAAAAAAAGTAACAATTAAGTTATCAGAAAACAAATGTTTGATCTCTGGGTGAAAACACAAGTACCTGCCCACATTCAACAGGTTCATGCTTTTTGCACTTCAAAGCAAGCGGCAATAATGTTCCTAAACTGGAGGCTCACAGTCACGATTTACAAGAATGTTTTGGGGGATTAGTATTTAGATTAAAATGTTGGAGGGGAAAAGGATTCATTGATTATCAACATAAGGGTTGTACGTGTGTCTGTGTGTTTTTTCTGATGGACTTCAATCACTCATTTTCTCTCAAGCAGTATGTTTTCAATCCCAGCAAACAGCTGGCCTGGCATTTAGAACACATGGGGATTAGGGTGGGAGGGGGGGGGTGAATTATTTAAAGGCTCAATCTAGAATCAGACCAGATGACTACGTATGATGCCAAGATTTGCCTTCTGATCATTTTTTGCCATTAACTTCATGAACAAAATTGCTGTGTGAAAATTGTCAGTCCATCCTCATCAGATTATCATACTATTCATTTTTATTTATGGTTTGGTTTTGAAACAATTCTAGATGAAAGCAATCTCTTGTGTGGATGTTTTGCATTTTACTTATTTGGCCCGTGTCAAATGCAACTGTTATTAATTGTGTACCAGCCACAGGTACTACATCCTCCATCTTGTATTGATGTGTGAGTACAAAGAGGGCAAGCAAGTGATGATGCATGTTAAAATCATGTAAAACGAGTATGTACTGTTTTCTGACAACTGCAGATGTCTCAGTGGCCGTTAGGTCTCATTGGTTCGCATGTGGGACTGATTTGCATATTGTGGGAGTGTCCTTAGCCAGTGCTGGGATGAATGAGTTTTTCAAGTCAGACCGCAAGAAGGGTTTGGACTCGGCACAGATCAGCATGGCTCAAAATGCTTTCCTTATTTAAAATGCTGAACCTCCTGCTATAAGTGGAAGCAGTTGTAATTGGCCATAATATAAATATGGTCAACAGAAAATACCCCAGACTTGGCAAAAGAGAGGAAATATGGGTAAGTGGTGTTTTAGTCAACTTTTAAGTAAAAATAAAAAGAGCTTTAGATGTATAGAAACTACTGTACATAGATACAATTGTGTTTCGCAGCAGAACATGACTGATAATATAGATTGGTCTGTTTTTAAGTACGAATGTTTAATGATTATCTTGTGTTGCAGGGATTTTTCATCCTTTTGTTTTGCCCTCTTTCCTGTTTTGCAACTTTCAGCCAAGCAACAGAACTCATCTATAAAATAAAGGAGGGATTACCAACAGGGACCTTCATAGGAGCCATTGGAGTGGACTTAAATTTGGATTTTACTGTTGACCCTCCCTATTTATTCAGTGTGGAACAAAAGAGGCTCAGTGCACAGTATGTGACACTCAATAATATCACTGGAAAGCTTTTTACATCTACTACAGAGATTGACAGGGAGACACTTTGCCCTTATAACGCAAACAGACATGGATGTTTCCTCTCACTGGATGTGTTTGTTCTTCCTCAGCAATATTTTCAGCTCATTAAAGTTAAGATGATCATTGAAGACATCAATGACAACAGACCAAAGTTTCCTGTGGATGAGATTCTTATATCCATACCAGAAAACACACTAATTAATGCTCGCTATGCAGTGGAGCAGTCTGCAGTTGATCCAGACCTGGGTCTTCACGGAGTGCAGACCTACTGGCTTGTGAATGACTTTGGCATGTTCACACTGGATGTCGAAGAAAATGTAGGAGGGGAGCTGACACCCTTTGTCATCGTGACAGAACTTCTGGACCGAGAGACACAAGCTGAATATATCACAGACATTATTGCAGAGGATGGGGGGACCCCTCCTCTACTTGGTGCAGCCACTTTAAAAATTGTAATCTTAGATGTGAATGATAATTGTCCCCAGTTTACAGAGCCACAACTTAATGTTACTCTGCATGGGAACTCCACCAAAGGGACACATTTGGCTCGTCTACAAGCTTTTGACCCTGATCTTGATGCTAATGCTCAGATCAGTTATACTTACAGTGAGCGTGTGCAAAGGGAGACCAGAAGCTTGTTCCATTTGGACAGAACTACAGGGGTGCTAAAACTAGCAGGAATAATAGACACTGATACAGCCACGGTTTACAAACTCATTGTTCTTGCCAATGGCCCTGGTTGTATTCCCGCTGTTGCCACAGTTGCTATTCATTTGATAAAAGTTCAAATGGGACCCCCTGCAGTCATACCCAGATACATCGCACAGGAAAAAGATGGAGTAGTAAGAATGAAGGAATCTGAGCCAGAATATTCTCCTATTGCTTTTTTTACTGTGAAAAATATAGATACCCATGAAAGGGTTGACTGCCGTTTGGAGGGGACAGGTCCTTTCAGAATTGGACCTTATCAGCTTGTCAAAAATGAATACCTGCTTGAAACTACAGCGCCGCTGGACTATGAAATGACACAGGAGTATGAGCTCATCATAGTTGCTGAAAACAATCAAGGGCTTGTCATCAAGACAGTCCTTAAAATACAGATTTTGGATGAAAATGACAATGCTCCAGTCTTTCAGCAGTCTTTGGTGGAAATATTTATTGATGAAAACAATCCACCCAACAGCTATCTCACGCAGCTCCATGCCACAGACCAGGACAGCGAAGCCAGGGGGGAGGTCATATTTCTTCTTGGAGGCAATGCCCCTGGCATCTTTGTTTTAGATCACGTGACAGGTATCCTGAGTGTTTCAACATCACTGGACCGTGAAGAGAAGGAGACATACCGCTTCATAGTGAGAGCAGTGGACCACGGAACACCAAGGATGGAGTCAATTGCAACTATAGTGATAACTGTTCAAGACCGCAATGACAATAGCCCACGCTTTATCAATAAGGATTTCACTTTTTTTGTTCCCGAGAACTTCCCAGGTTATGGGGAGATTGGGGTGCTCTCAGTGACGGATGCTGATATTGGGGAAAATGGCTGGGTGGCACTTTCTATCCTTAATGGAAGTGACATTTTTATGATAGACACAGGCCGAGGCACACTAAGAGCCAAGATGTCACTTGACCGAGAGCAACAGGGGACATATCAGCTGTGGATAGAGGCCGTAGATGGTGGAGAACCTTCGCTCTCCTCTGTAACCATGGTGACCGTACTACTTTTGGATGTCAATGACAATCCACCGATTGTCCTCTTCCCTCAGTCCAATCAGTCCTACATGTTGGTTCTACCCAACACCCTGCCAGGGACATCCATAACAGAAGTGTATGCTGTGGATAACGATACAGGAATGAACGCTGTGATTGCATACAGTATCATTAAAAGGAAGGGAGGAGAGCCCGGGTCTTTTTCCATCGACCCAGAAACAGGAAACATCACTTTAGAGAGGGAACTCAGCAACCGAGGTCTCCACAGCCTCCTAGTAAAGGTCAGTGATCATGGTCAGCCGGAGCCACTTTACTCAATAGTCATGGTTAACTTGTTTGTTAATGAAACAGTGAGCAATGAAAGGTATATTCAGAGTTTGCTGACCAGAGAGGCTGATATTGAAATAGAAGACAGACCTTGGCAGATAAGTCAATTGCAGGAGGGACCTGAGAGGTATGACGTGTTTCCATGTAAACCTGCCCTCATTGCCCTTTCAGTGACATGCCTCAGTCTGTTCTTCTCACTCGTTACACTGACAGTTTGCATATGCTTAAAAAGATTTCAGAAGCAAAAGACAAAATCAGAAGTTCATTTACCTTTGAAAATGAAGAAAGACTCTACAGCGGTCAATAATAGAAAATTCAGGCAAGTCTCAAACATTTGATGTCATTACCACAGATCTGTTTATACCAATGTTTACAACACACACTGTGAGATGAGATTTAATAGAATTGGTCTATTTACTCTATTTGTTGTTCAGCATTTGTCCTTAATGGGCAAACACTCAAATCATAAGGAAGACAAGATACAACAAACAGCAGTAACAAAAATGCCTTTATAATTATACTATTTTTCAGAGTTTTAAATTTAAGTTTATTTGTCAATGTAGCTGCAGTTTGCAGTGGAAGTAGAAGTGCTATTCATCATATTGAGAATGGGGGCTTGACATAAATACCTGCAAACCTGCCAAGTGGGGGTGAATTTCATCAATGGTGGGTAACACCTCTACTCACTAGCCGCTTTTATGGGTTGTATTTCGATTCCCACTCCTGTATTTCGATTGGGAAAAATAATAATTTACTGAACACCTATTACCCAAAAACTAAAATGCATTCATGAAAAAGCTCTGGGAAACTACTAGTCACAGTGGCTGATGAGCAGTAAAGTTTATGTTATGCCCACCTGAGAAATATTTACAATATTTTATCCATATGATGCAAATACTGTAAGTATGAGTACAGTAGTAAATTTTGATGCAGCTCTTTTATTGAATCTCCAGCTCGCTAGATTGTGCAGATGAATAAAATGCTTTGCTCGGTGAGAATACATCCCTAGATTGCTTGCAATACATTTTTCTTTGCCACTTGACTAAACGAAAATAATTTTGTCAAATGAATGGAAAATGATGTTAGCAGTGGCAACAGTAACATTAAATGACAAACGCTTTGGAAATGATATAATAATGTACATATTGTACTGTTTTTCAACTTTGGAAAAACAGAGGTCATCTTTTTAAGGCACAGTTCTTATTAATTTTTACTTTTGTTGTACACCAACCGCATTAACATCTTATCTGTCACAAGTCACACCAAAACATATTTTTTTTGTTGAAATGAAAAATTGTGTTTTGTCTTTTTTTTTGCAGTATTAATATTGTGTCCATGTATTTTGTAAGAAACAGACTAAGAGCCATGCTAACATATTATATGTCTTCATTTGAATGTCGGCTTGAGTAAGAGTCTATTCAATAGAAAAATGTATGCAATGCTAAACAAATGCCTTTTAAAAAGCTTTCTATGAGGTACATTTGTCAATCATTCTAGTTTTTTTTTTTTTTGGGGGGGGCGGGGCGTTAATTAGATCTTCCCCTTGAACCATCCATTTCATAAAGAGAACTGACCTAAGGACAAGATGTTTTATATACAGTAAAATCACCCTCTGCAAATGTGCAATTCTGAATGTGTTTGAGATTTTACAAAATATTTGTGAGAAAGAAAATATTAAAGTACTTTATTTTATTATAAATCCGTATTTGTTTTTGTATTTGTATTTGCAAGACTGATGTTTTGGCTGAAATTGACAATGCATGTAAACATCAACAATACCTGTACCCCAAGTATACTCAACACAAATTGTGTGGTGAAAAAGCCAAAGTTGAAAATCCGGTTTGGCTGCAAAGGTGAGGGCCTGGGCGTTCACATCCACCCCATACGGAGAAAGACAAACAAACATGCATTCATGCATTCTTACTGTGAGTGTTTATCTGTGTGTTTTCACAACATATGAAAGAAAGTTAGAAAGAAAAATATTTCAAAGTGCAACCTCCAAACTAAGGAACTCGTACAATTGACTTGTTGTTTTTTGATGTTTTTCTTAGATTTGCTTGAGTTTGATTCAAACAACAAAATAAATACACAACCAAACAAGTGGTGAGAATGTACTCACACGTGCATATCACCAATTACAAACAGCATCGCAGCACCAGTGCATGTCATGTAAGCATGGAGCACATCAGGAGCAGCTCAGTGTAATCCTTCATAATCACCTCTGGCCACCCTGTACATTTCACAAATGGGCTGAGCTATGATGTTCATTTGACATAGAAGGATTCTACTTGTGGACAAAAAAGTGCAATACATAACTTTTACAACCTTCACAGATATACACTTCTTGAACAGGCCTAGATTAAAGATGTTTTCTGAAACAAATTAAGGGCAAATTGTCAATAAATAGATTATTTTTGTACATTGATCATTTTCATGAGTAAAGTTGAGTTATTGTGTCATTTTGGTTTTTTTTTTCACCACCTACAAACAATCTATATTACAACCCTAATGTGGTGCAATCAGTCTTTGCATACATGAGGAAGTATTGTCAATGAAATTAATGTTGCTCGTTGTACGTAATTTTGATGACGAACAACTGTGTCACGTACTGTAACTATAAAAAGGTTAATGTAATTGGCAGGTTTTAAAGGCATCGTTTTCTCCAAGTTCCTGTTTGTGTGAGAAAGATAAAAATAGACAAACATGTTCATTGCAATCTTGACCAAAAAAGAAAATGTTTTGGCAGGCAAAACATCTTGAGAAGACTTCCAATAATTAAGCAGATTTAATAGTTTATCAGATAATTGCAGATGTATTCCTTTTGAAAACTTTGACAATGGGTAATGGTTTCCTAATAAATTATTATTATTTTAGTTTCTTTTCACTTTGACCAAATGCAATTACAGTGTAGAAAATAAGTATTTGAACACCTTGCTATATTGCAAGTTCTACATTCATGAAAATTGTATTTTCAATTATGCATAATGGAAATGTTTCTTTCTTTTTCAAATCGCTGACAAGAACAATTAATTTTGTCTTCAACAATGGTGGGGATCTGCTTTTTGATTTGGTTCTATCCCATACAACATATCAATATGACTATTATGTCACACAAATACTATCTTGCTACTATTGATGTGCATTAAATGAACTTTTGAACTGAAGCACATAAACTGGTTGGAAAGGGGTTGAGGCCAAACAGAGAGCTTGTGTAAGCTACGTGGCCGATGACCTCCATCTGCCATAATACTTCTAACAAGCAGCCATCACCAGACCATGCAGAAAATTCTGTGCAGTCAGTAGTATGACATTGCTTTGGTTCATGAACTCTTTATAACTTTGAGGTTAAGTAATCTCAATTTATCATGCAGGTTTATTGGAAATTGTAACATGTCTGGACCAAAAGATACATCACAAAACACTATTGGTTGCACTATTGGCACACAGAAGACTTGTACAGCTGGTTCCTGTAAAGGTTTCTGGTTCATATATTATACAAACTGCTCGATAAATAGCCATATGACACACCCTTCTTCTGCGCCAGCGTTCTGTCCATCTGTCACTCCAGCATTGCCCAACTGAAATTACATTAAATTATTAATGGTGTAGACTAACCGTAATCACCGTATTGTATTTTTTGTCCCATTTTGAAATTGGATTGATTGAAATTTGGCCACCATCAAATCAAACATATAAATACTCAATAAAAAGGTTTGTTTGGTTACACAAGTACTAATGAATAGGAACGTGAATAAAGATGCACCCTACTCAGGCATGAGCATTTCACAGAAACGATTGTTCCGTTACCGTGTCGTTACCCAGCCTGAGAAAACACGGAACCGAAAGTCCGTTTCCCAGATCTCAGGGCTTACTTTTAATAAAATTCGCCTATGTGTGGAATGTAAAACAAGTTCTCAACGAAATACAACAATCTATATAAAACGAACCAACATGAACCCCTTTATTTTTAATGATTAAAACGGCCAGCTTTGTCAGTGTGGTTTACAAACAGCACCGGTTTCCGCTTCTGCGCTACGCATGTGCAAGGTCGAGTTATTCATATCCGGGTCACTCAAACGCTAGTCAAACATGTCGGTTGCTAAGCGTAAAAGACAAGAGACTATGTCCCTAAAGACATTCCAAAAGTGGACTATATCTGAAGAATTTATTGCCGAAACCAATGAAGAAGGTGAGGTGATAAAGTTGAGTTGCAGAATATGTTCGGAACACCACGCAGCAATACGGAACGAAGCAAAGCAGCGAGGCATATCGGGACCCCCGCTACAGTCAATTCTCAACTATATTGACGGGGTGTCTTACGTACACCGAGGTAATGCGGATAAACACGTGAAGTGCGGCTCACTCCACGACTGGGCAAAAAAAAAGTTTTGTGGAGACACGAATGAAACTGAAAGCGAATGCAGTCAAAGTGGTCAAAGTACGAGTGTTGTGAAATTTATGTTTTCGGTAATCTATAATCTATAAAGTTTTGTGGTCAATCTGCACTTGGCAGTTGTATGCACATGCAGCTAACCACCAGAAAAGAAAGATTGCAAACACAACAGGAAACTTTGTTATATGGCAAAGGCTTTATACTGAAGTACATGTAAAAACCGGTTCCCATGAGCATTATCAATGGGAACCGAAAAATCGTTTCCCACCGTTTCCCAGGACAAAAATCAACGGAACCGAAAGATCGGTTACCATACTTGCCAAAATCCTCATGCCTGCTACAACTCAGCGCACACACACACACACGTACAGTATATCCACGTGGCTTGTCATTCTCAACTCATACTGTATTGTTGTTTCCCATTGCCGTTTTTTTCTATTATTGACTGAATGACCTTCATAAATATTGCGGTGATGAGACAAAAGAAAATTCATTTAATTCAGGCTCATATATTGATCCCGCAATAGATAATTTTCTTCACATCTCATTTTTATTTTTCAATTTAATGTGTTCCATCCCAGCAACCCACACAGATGCTTCACAGATTTTGTCTTTGATTTGTTGAATTTTCTTTGTGACTCATTTTTCCATTCCCCCCAGCACCAATGAGTCAATAGAGTTATGTCCTACTACATGATGTGGTTCACAAGAATATTTTCTTTGTTGTTCCTATTAAAAATACAAAAAACAAAAATGAAACGAAACAAAAAAAAAGGTTAGTAAAATAAGGGACAGATTTGTTCTAAAGTGTATATTGTGTATTTATCAAAACAGCAAAGAACTACAGCACAGCTATACAACATTTTTAATTGCATGTTTTGTTGAATACAAATCAATTCATGGTTGTTGGTTTTTTTCAATTTTATCTAAGCACAACACAAAAAAAAAAGAAAAACCAAACCATAAAAATTGGTCTGTGAAAAGTCTTTGGCACTAAACTCGCCATACCTCCTTGGCTGTCACATGTGAGATTTGGTTGTCAGGTTATTCGCCTAATGAGCTGCTCACAGGTAAGTATGTAATTCTGTTTTTTGCAAGTTACATGTTTCAACTCTATGATATCGAGTCAAGTCCAAAGTCAAGACAGGCAAGTCTAGAGTCAAGTCTCGTGTCAAGATATGGAAGTCCCAAGTCACGTCACAAGTCCTACACTTTTGAGTTTAGAAGGGTTTTTTTTGGTCATTTTTCCAACAATATGAAAAGATGTTTTAATATATACAAGTATTTATATATCCATCAATGATTCACACTCAAATTCCCACCTACGAGCAATTTAGAGTGCTCAACTAACCCACTGTGCATGTTTGTGGGATGTCAGAGGAAACCAGAGTACCCGGGGAAAAAAAACATGCAAGCCCGGGGGAACATGCAAAATGTCGGCAGGCAGGGCCAGGATTTAAACCTGGATTTTCAGAACTGTGAAACAGATAGACGAGCCAGTCATCCATTGTGGTGCAAGGTATTTTTATATTTAATTATCTATCCATCCATCCATTTTTTGTGCTGCTTATGCTCACAAGGGTCACGGTAATGTATCTGATATACTCCATTTAAATATTCAATTTTAAAATTGATCATAAATCTAAGCAAATTTGATGTGAAAATATATAAAATTTTCTGAAAAAAGCCAGTGGTGGAGAGGGGTGCTTAGTTTATTGCTCCATCAAGAACATTTTTCAATTCTATTAAAGTCTTATGGTATGAATTACTTTTTCCTCACTTTATTTCTGGTGACATTAAACAGACCTGTTCAAATGAGAATTGGCATCCATAACTACATCAATTAGTAATGAAGTATTCTCTGACAATTCTATTGGAGTAATCAAGTGAGTACCGGCTCACCACAGGGCTACTTGCTGAGGTCTCTGTACTCTTTCCACACCTTTGAGTGCAACTCAGCCTTCAATAACATCATCATCGTCAAGTTTGCTGACAACACAACTGTGGTCAGGCTGATCTTGAAAAGAGACGAGGCAGCCTAAGAGAGGAGGTCCAGAAGCTCACGACCTGGGGCTCAGACAACAATCTGTCACTGAACACTGAAAAAACAAATTAAGATCATTGTGGACTTGAGGAGGACCAGAACTGAACCAGCTCCCATCTTCATCAATAGTGTTGTGTGTGGAGAGAGTCTGCACATTCAGCTTTCTGGGAGTCCTGATATCTGAGGACCTCTCCTGGACAGACAACATCTCAGTGGTCTTCACCTGAGACAGGAAAAACAACGTGGGCACAAAGGCTGGCCTTCAATTGCTCATCCATCGAGAGCTTGCAAACATACTGTGTCTCCCTGTGGTGAAGTAACTGGACGGAGGTAGACAGAGCAAGGCTTCAGAAGACAATTAAAGCACCACAGAAGATCGTCGGCTGCCCTCTTCCTTCGTGGCAGACATTTACTCCTCTTGGTGCCTCACCAGACCTCTGCACATTATTAGGGAAACTACACATCACAGTTCTCAACTGTTTGAGCTCCTGCTATCTGGAAGGTGGTATCCATCCTTTATCCAAGCTGCTTATCCTCAGAAGGATTACAGGAGAGCTGAAGCCTATCCCAGCTAGCGTCGGGCGAGAGGCGGACTACACCCTGAATTGGTCACCAGTCCGTCGCAGGCCAGATATCAATACCATCACAGAGCGGGAATTGATCCCATGCTGCCTGCACCAAAGTCAGGAGTGTGTACCATGACACACTCAGAAGGTGGTGATCCAGGGCAGCAACGGACCGAGGAACTGTTATGCTCCAGGCATCCTCCCCAGGCTGGGTGTGGTCAGCCAATTAGTCGGCACACAGCTGCACCCTGGTTTGGGCTGAGTACACCCGGTACTTATAGGACACGGGGGACAACTAGTCCGCCGCCAGATCGTTGAGCTTCATGTCCCGTTCCAGCACTCTCGTATCCCTGATCGACAACCTGTGTGTACAGACCTTCGCCAGTTCTCCAACTCACCCCGTAAGCCTGACTCCCTCGACACTTCTGCCTGCTTTGAACGTTCTCCTGTATACCTGACCTGCCGTGTACCGACCCTCGCCTGTCCCCGGACCATCCAAGTAAGCCTGTCTCTTTTGCTACTGCTGCTCTTACGGACTGACTTGCTGATCATAGACCTCAGACTGAATAAAGGCTTTTGTACTCTACCTGCTTGCCTCTGGAGTTGTGCATTTGGGTCCGCCCTCGAGCCTCGTCGTGACAGGAACAGTTGTTATTTTTTTTTCCAAGAGCCATCATCCTCCTGGACTCTCATTTTTTCCTCTAGCTCTGTTATTAATGTCAAGGCACACTGATTTCAATATCTTGTGTGACATATTTTATGCATTCCATTTTAGAAATCTATTTTTATCTATTCTTATGGGGGCGGCCGACAGGCCCTGGGGCATTTTGGCTCACCCATACAATGTAACACACCTTTCTACAAAGCCGTGACGGTTTATGAAACACTAAAATAAGACGACCTCAAATAAATATCGCACATTACTTTCCAATGTCAATATGGACAATTTAAGCTTGTGGGTTTACAGGAGCTTTCTACAAGGCCGCGGCGCCTTGTGTGGGTGTGCCGAAAGGGTGTGGGGGCGTCCGTTGGGCTCCTCCGTAGCGGTCCCAGTACTTGAGGTGGTTGACAATGGTTTACAGTCCCTTAGCCTATCGGGACGCAGATGATGCAGGTTTTCCCTTCGCGAATCAGGATACAGAACACAATGCGCACTCATATGCTGTTAAACAAAAAAAGCGTCTACACTGTCGAAAAATTACAAACAAAATGTTTTGTAAAAACGAGGCTGCGTGAAGTGAAATGCGTTGTAGCGAGGGAACACTGTATTTATAAAAGCTATTTATTTGTATGTTATTTAATTCACTCACTACATGCCTAAAAGAAAGTTGGCAGCTTAATACACAGACTGTTTTATAATGTGAACGAGGCTTGCTTTTTTTAAATGCAACTGAAAACATTGCTATCAATGTTTAGAACGTGTAAATGTAAGCAAGAGCAAAACTGACAAGGAAGAACAGGAAAGAGGCATTGAAGCAAAGCCTTTGATGCCCTTTTCCATCTGACTCTTCTGAAAAGAAATAACAAGGAAGATGCCATTTATGGTCTGACTGTGTGGATGGATTATTGAATCACGCCAAGATTAATGTGCCAGATGAGCACTCCTTGTTAATCTTAGCCAATCATGCATTTCAGGAGGCTTTTCTCTCTGCCAAGAGGAATTACGTCTGTCCACCATATTTGGCAAAGAAAAGGTACAGCAGCTTTTCGGGAATAACTTTAAAAACCGGTGAACAACAATTTCTCTCATTTCTGCCTTTACCCATTCTGATTGGCGACTGGCCAAAGTTTAACTTGATAATCATGTTTGGGTGTGTATCTGCGAAAATAGAGGATGATACACTGTAAACTTTGGTAAACATGATTGGTTTCATGATAGAGGACACATTTTGTATGAACGTGTGGGAAGAGACAAGTGGCCATCGTGAGGCTTGCTCCCAGGTACTCCTATTAGACAGTGCTCATCTTCCATTAGTTATATAAAAACTGGATAATGACATTGGAGAGCCTGTCGTGTGTCAGTGGATACATAGAAGCAAGGTAAAAATAAAAATACATGTAAAATGTAATGCATAAAAACAATTGCTCAAGAGGTTGAATTCAGCATGCCTTTGCATTAATAGCCCGGCTAGAGGAAAGATGAAACAATTTAGGGTGGTGATGGCTCTCAGAAAAAAAATGTTCCTCAGTCTGTTGGTCCATGCTTTTGCGCATCTGTACAACCTTCCAGGTGGCATAATCTCCAACAGTTGAAAACCAGAGTGCACAGTGTGTAGTGTTCGTCACAATGTTATGAGCTCTGCTGAGGCAGCGAGATGAATAAATGTCTGCCACGGAGAGGAAAGGGTAGCCAATGATTTTCTGTGCTGCTTTGGTTGTCCTCTAAAATCTTCCTCTGTCTGTCTCAGTGCAGCTCCTGTACCAAACGGAGACAAAATATGTCAGCAGACTCTTGATGGATGAGTGTTAGAAGGCCAGCTGCAACTTTGTGTCCAGGTTGTTTTTCCTGAGGGCTCTTCGTAAGTGGAGATGCTGTTGAACCTTCTCGATGACCATTGAGATGTCGTCTGTCCAGGAGAGGTCCTCAGAAACGAGGACTCTCAGGAACCAGAATGTGCGGACTCTCTCCAAACACTCGTCGTTGATGAAGAGAGGAGATGGTTCAGTTGTGTTCCTCCTGACTCCTAAACCACCATGCACCAATCTGTACTCCGCAAAGTTGGACCTTAGAGTTTTGAACACGATTGAAACAGGCGGCTTAACATTCCGGGGTTCGGCCGGAGAAGTGGTGCTCGCCAGTTCAGAGCTGATGCATAGTGTCTGCTTCGGTCCTTATCCGGGGTACTCAAGCCCCACAAACGGTAGCTTTGAAGTGGTACAAGATGTTGCGCAGTCAAGCCTGCTCTTCGACAGGTCCAGATCACCTCATTGTAAGGCTTTTGAATTTTGGGCTTTTTGAATGGGCCGGTGGGTTGGAGGTGAAAGAGGAACGACAGAGCCCGGTGCGAATGACCTCATTTTAGAATTCATTTGTGGTTTAAACCAGTGGTTATATAAAGTATCCATTATTGGATTTCCGATCACGGAACCATTTTCCCCTTAGCACAGTCTAGTCCCACACTCATCTTCAATTCCCGTAACAAATGTTTCATGATTGCTGAGGTGACTGGTATTTCACTATTTGTTATGTAACATTCACATGGGCATGTTTCTTTTTTTTCCAGGTGGTGTTGTTGACAAGAGATTGATGGAAAGAATACTTTGAGAAGTTGATGAATGAAGAAAATGAGAGAGAAGGAAGAGTTGAAGAGGCAAGAGTGAAGGACCAGGAAGTGGAAATGATTACTAAGGGGGAAGTCAGAAAGGCATTACAAAGGATGAAAAATGGGAAGGCAGTTGGTCCTGATGACATACCGGTAGAGGTATGGAAGCAATTTGGAGAGATGGCTGTGGAGTTTTTGACCAACTTATTCAACAGAATACTAGCGGGCGAAAAGATGCCTGAAGAATGGAGGAAAAGTGTTCTAGTTCCCATTTTTAAGAACAAAGGGGATGTTCAGAACTGTGGGAACTATAGAGGAATAAAGTTGATGAGCCACACAATGAAGTTATGGGAAAGAGTAGTGGAGGCTAGACTCAGGACAGAAGTAAGTATCTGCGAGCAACAGTATGGTTTCATGCCTAGAAAGAGTACCACAGATGCATTATTTGCCTTGAGGATGCTCGTGGAAAAGTACAGAGAAGGTCAGAAGGAGCTACATTGTGTCTTTGTGGATCTAGAGAAAGCCTATGACAGAGTACCAAGAGAGGAACTGTGGTACTGCATGCGTAAGTCTGGTGTGGCAGAGAAGTATGTTAAAATAGTACAGGACATGTATGATGGCAGCAGAACAATGGTGAGGTGTGCCTTAGGTGTGACAGAGGAATTTAAGGTGGAGGTGGGACTGCATCAGGGATCAGCTCTGAGCCCCTTCCTGTTTGCAGTGGTAATGGATAGGCTGACAGATGAGGTTAGACTGGAATCCCCTTGGACCATGATGTTCGCAGATGATATTGTCATATGCAGTGAAAGCAGGGAGCATGCAGAGGAACAATTGGAAAGATGGAGACATGCACTGGAAAGGAGAGGAATGAAGATTAGCCGAAGTAAAACAGAATATATGTGCGTGAATGAGAAAAGTAGAGGGGGAAGAGTGAGGCTACAGGGAGAAGAGATAGCGAGGGTGGATGACTTCAAATACTTGGGGTCAACAATACAGAGCAATGGAGAGTGTGGTCAGGAAGTGAAGAAACGGGCCCAAGCAGGTTGGAACAGCTGCCGAAAGGTGTCTGGTGTGTTATGTGACAGAAGAGTGTCTGCTAGGATGAAGGGCAAAGTTTACAAAACAGTGGTGAGGGCGGCCATGATGTACGGATTAGAGACCGTGGCACTGAAAAAACAACAGGAAGCAGAAATGGAGGTGGCAGAAATGAAGATGTTGAGATTCTCGTTCGGAGTGACCAGGTTGGATAGGATTAGAAATGAGCTCATTAGAGGGACAGCCAAAGCTGGATGTTTTGGAGACAAGATTCGAGAGAGCAGACTTCGATGGTTTGGACATGTTCAGAGGCGAGAGAGTGAGTATATTGGTAGAAGGATGCTGAGGATGGAGCTCCCAGGGAAAAGAGCGAGAGGAAGACCAAAGAGAAGGTTTATGGATGTGGTGAGGGAAGACATGAGGGCAGTTGGGGTTAGAGAGGAAGATGCAGGAGATAGGCTAAGATGGCAAAAGATGACACGCTGTGGCGACCCCTAACGGGACAAGCCGAAAGGAAAAGAAGAAGAAGAAGAAGTTGTTGACAAGAGATTCAACATGAGACATTTAAGTTTGGAGCAATCCAGTCACTAGTAGGGTTCATAAAGTGTATTACATTTCAGTCAAGAACATCAGATATTATGTTAATGACGCGCATCTGCAGTGATGTTCCATCACCTGTGAGCCATGCCATCAACTCATCACTAGCCAACTGACATTCCTCTGCGTGGCTAGGAGACACCTTTGTTGGTGAGGGTTTGTGGAGGTGGTTGGTAGTGATAGCCAATTAATTTACCATTCCAATGGCACCCTCAGCAGTCTTTTTTTTGATGCTCTGGGGTAGTAATCCACTTCACGTTTGAGTGCTGAAATGAACGTCTAGGGCGTCAGGTCTCACTTTCCCATGGGAACGTGAGTGAAGTTCGCCAGGTGTCGGTTTTCTGTCAGGCGTGTTAGTCATCATTGATATCTTTTGGGTGTTTCCCGCCCCTCTCCCCCTTTTTACCACCATTTTTTTCAGCAACTGTTATTCAATTGTATTTGTATTAGTGAAACTTGTCACTAATTTAAAGTGTTTTGTAACAATCTCCATTGATCGGATCTAACTTCACAAGACTATTCATTGGAGCACATCTGAATATAAATTGACATTATACGACTTTGTGTTCAATTTTGCCGAGAGCAGTTAAATCAATACTGCTCATGCTGTTCGGATTACTTGACTTTATCCCATCTGATTTTGGGTGAAAGGCAGACTACACCCTGAATAGGTCGCCGGTCACATTCACACCGTAACTGAGTTGGAATAGAACACGTACTGCCCGCACCAAAGTCAGGCAAATGTGTCACTACACCATCAGAGATGAGAACATTTAAATATGTTTAATAAAAGTAATACTAGTTTATCTTGAGTAAAATGGATACAGATTACCTTAAGCTACATCACACTGTTTTAAAAAATTCTGTGATGTCTGAAGCGTTTCCATCCACAAAGGTGATTGAAATGGTATACAGTATGTGATAGTTATGAACCCATAACTTTTTTCAGGGCTGTGAAATGTCCAGGGACCATCTACAGAAAAATGAGAAAAAAAATTGTACCAGGATTTACATATCGGAAATGTCAAAGATCAAAGCATTGGATAACTTTGTGCAATTCAAGAGTAAATTAACACAAAATACTAAACTGACAACAGGGATCCAAATCTGACAATGCTGAAAGACGTGAATAGAAGGGTGAATACTGTCAAGTTCGACAAGAAAAAGGAAACTACAAACATGAAAAGACTGTGAAGTTAAAAAAAAAAGGCTTGAAGGTTTACAGCCTTCCAATAGCCCAGAGAGAAGTAACACTTCTAAAAACAGTATATCTGTTTTCATTTAAGTTATTCTATCACTTCAAAAGAGCAAAAGGAAAGGCTAAATTAATCACAGAGGATCAGAAAAAAAACATTTTCAATCTTCATTATTTTATGTACTTAGATATATCTATATAAATGTAAATATTCTATACATAAACACAAAAACACACACATACAACACACAAACAAAAGGGCGGCATGGTGGGGGGAAACTGGTTAGAGCGTTGGTCTCCCATTTCTGAGAGCCAGGGTTCAAATCCCAGCCCTGCCTGTGTGGTATTTGCATGTTTTCTCCCTACCTGCGTTGGTTTTCTCTGGGCTCTCCGGTTTCCTCCCACATCCCCAAAAAATGCATTAATTGGAGACTCTAAATTGCCTGTAGGTGTCATTGTGAGCGTGACTGTTGTCTGTCTCCATGTGCCATGCAAACAGTTCAGGGTGTACCCTGCCTCCTGCCCAATGATAGCTGGGATAGGATCCAGCACTCCAGTGACCCTTGTGAGGATAAGTGGCTCATAAATGGATGGCTCTATATATACAAATTTAAAAGAAAATTGACCGTCTCCTCATTTAATTACTCACTACACCCAGCAAGCCCAATAACAACATTCTCCTCCAAACCTCCACCTTAGAGACTGTTCTCTGTGCTCTACAACAATGCTTGCCTTCCTTTGGTCAGTAAAGTAGTACTTTGATCAGTCATGCCTTCCGCCTGCTGTGATTTTGATTCTGTGTCTAAACACACAACAGATGCCCAGAAGGGCAGCTTTGATGCTGAAAGGCTTATTTCATGGAGCATAGAAGTCAGTCTGAAAGCTAGCAGAATGAGTCTACAATAAGACCCAAAACCAAACCAGCCCATAAAGACAAAGAGGTATGTGACTATTAATGATTGTCTATACAATGTGAGGGAGAGGGCCTTTACCTAACTATTAAGTTGTACACATTAAATGGTTAAAAATTCTCAGTAAGTTTATTAATCATGATTTGGGGTAAAAGGGGTTTATACCAACTCCTGACTGATTGATTGATTAAAAGTGCGGATCAGTGGGAGTTTATGATGTAGGTGACGGGGGAAGTCCTCAAGAGCAACATTCTCCAAGGGGCTGCACTCACTTGATGACAAGGAAGTGAGCTCAGCTATGGGGTAAGTCATTAGAGTCAGAAGGGCAACCACCTCACTGGCTGCCCCTCTGTGTGTCAGCAAGAATCAAGAAAATATTTTCCAGTCAAAGTTACGATGCCTCCTGGATGCTTCGCTGGTGAGGTGTTCCGTACTTAACCGTCTGGGAAGAGGCCAACTGGGGATGAATGAGGTCACACTGGAGAGACTGTGTCTTCCAGTTGGCCTGGGAATCCTTTTGGATACCCCGAGGAAAAGTCAGCCTCAGTGGCTGGCGTGAGAGATGTCTGTACCTCTCTGCTGCTGCCCCCACACCCTGACCTCCGATAACTAGCGGTACTGTAGATGGATGGATGGACACATAGCAAATTTATTTTCAAACTTGACAGATATTTTTCATGGTTTCATCCATACTCGGACAGATCGAAATTCAATGGAAACATAACAACCCATTATTCGGGCTGACATACCGTGTAGACAGGGAGTTAGACAAAAACAGACCTGTGCTACTGAAAACAAACAAAAAAGAAATCCCACTAGCTGGGCTCAATAGTTCTTGCATGTGGCATCAGAGCCATTAAGCACCTCAACAATAGGACAGTCAAAGTGACTGAGAGGTGGTTTACTTTGTTTCCTTTGCTGTGTAGAGCCATATCCTGTGATGACCAAGATCAATATCCAGCTGCTGAGTCATCACTCACTCTTCATCCACACAGTGTATGGTCAAACTAACAGGCACTGTTTGACCATTATATTGTCACGTGTTATGAGTATCACATGTAGTACTTGGCAACAAATGTTAGCAGAGTGTTGGAGGAATGACCAGTGTAGGCCACGGTCGAGTGCACAGTGAAAACATCCATTACCACTTGACAAGCATCCAGTACCTTGCTCATATTCTGTTGAACCTCTCTGCTGTAGTAACAACACAAGTTTTAAACTCTGCCAAAATTTGTCCGTATCTTATTGCTGCATCACTCAGTTAAGTGGGTATTATGAAATCATTAAAAGTTAGTTTTTCTGTAGTGAATCTGTTTAGAATATTGGAAAAATACCGTTCAAAAGTGTATTAATGAACTACAGTCATCATTTATAACCTAAAAACGTACACAAAAATAATGCATCTAATGTGATTCTGTGCTAAAAGTATTGAATAAATATAATACAATACACAGTGAAACCTCTCTCTAACCTATTGCTCGAGAACTTTTTCAACTGAGAATAAATGTAATAATGCCAATTAGTACCTGATGCTAGGGCTAACTAAAGATGGACTGATTTCTATTTAAAAAAAAAAAAAAAAATCTCAGGGGTTAGGACACCGGGTTCAATACTGGGTTTTTAAAAAAAAAAGTTTCAACTTGCAGGCAATGCTTGAAACCAAATTCAAAGAAGGTAAGCTATTGTGCCCCAGGTCAATGGAACATATGTTTGGTTGTATGCAAATGTTTCAGTGTTTTATCCATCACTGCATCAGTTACAATTGTTACTGGATGAGTTACATTTTGCAATTCAAATAGGATTTGCCAAGTGATGCCAAGCATTCAAATGAAGTCACCTGTTTGCACGTAAGACTACGTGGACATAACCACAAGGTTGGGTGGGCTTTATTGTGGACAAAATACGTTTATTTCACATGGTTGAACACTCACAAAATTACATGCAGTATGTTCTCCTTTGGTATCTCTTTTTGTTTTAAGATTGTTGGCTAAATACTGTGTGATGCAGTGCAGTGCTAGGAGTGTGACTATAACAAATGACACACCCAAATCCACCGGGAACATTGCACATTCTATTTATTACAGTGAAGACATAATTGGACTGGTAAAAAAAATGCATCTGCATTTTTCTTAAACAACTTGATCATTGATTGGATAAAATTGGAAGTCTTTCAAAATGTAACTTTCTTCATAATCATCCACCCATTTTCTGAACCACTTATCCACACAAGTGTTGCGTTAGTGCTGGAGCCTATCTCAGCTATCTTTGGGCAGGAGGCAGGGTACACCCTGAACTGGTTGTCAGCCAATCGCAGGGCACATAGAGACAGACAACAGTCGGACTCAGAATCACACCTAGGGGAAATTTAGAGTCTTCAATTAATGCATATTTTGGGAATGTGGGAGGAAACCAGAGTGTCTGGAGAAAACCCATGCAGGCACGTAGAGGATATGCAAACTCCACACAGGCGGGGCCGAGATTTGAACCCTGGTCCACAGAACCGTGAAGCCAACGCTTTGCAGATCTTCCACCGTGCCTCCCTTCCTAATCACTGAACTCTTTGTATTTACTGTAGCTGCATAAGCGCTGTTTTTGAGAAAGGCACCGGTGAACATGTAGTAAAAGTTCTTTTTTGCCACCCCAAAACTGATTAGGAATAAAACAGGTAGTTATTTCCTGGTTTAAATTATATCAATCAAACAGAACAGTTTGTCACTCTCCATAGCTCCAGCATTGTAAGTGGACCACTCTTCTTTGCAGGTGACCCCTAGATCAGATTATCCACCAGCATGGCACAACCTTTCATAAGGAATACGTCCTAACTCAGATCCTTCTGCCATTAATGGTCAACTTCCGGTCTATCATAAAAACCTGAATGAGTTTAAACCTACAGAAATTAAACACAGACCAGACATAGCTTCTTGTAGTGGCCCTTGATGCATTGATTAGGATGGTTGGGGAAATCACAATTCAGGAGTAACCGCTGCTACATCCACCACACTACAGACCATAACCTAGGGATTGTTCTGCACTCCAACCTATGGTTCCATTTCCATGAAGTTTAACAGCATACGAACAAGCATTTGTATACACAAAATCAATTTTAATCAATGCATGAGTAAGTAATACTTCAGTGACCTTGCCATTATCTATATTATTATGCATTTGTGCATATGGACATGCAAGCTATTACAGTATTTAGATATTTTTGATCACTCATTTTATATAATTATTGTATATTCTGACAATGTACAGAATGCACATGTGTATAAATGTACAGGTGGAGGTAAAAAAAACTTGCATGAAAGTAACAAACATGTACAGAAATAGGTAAGAGTTAAAAAAAATCAGTTGGATGAAAGTAATACACTAACTTCATCAGTTTTAATGTCAAATTAATCAGAGAGCACTTTTTCATTGCCACAAAAACCTTTAAATTTGAAAGCAAAACTACATTCCAGTCACTGATGCAAACTTGTTTTTTTTTTTTTTCACTCTTCCGAAGGGACAGAAAGGTTTGTGTTGTTAAAGTTGATATACAAATGGCATGAGAAAGGACATTTACACAGATCAGAGGGTTCAGATATCATTACCACCAAGGTACCTTAGTGAGAATGGAGTGTCAGGTAAAATGCAAGATAATGGTCGCTGGCTATGAAAAGGCATATGAGAATGAGGTGGGAGACAGGCATACAGAGAAAAAGTTAGTTTATTTGGGAAAGGGTAGCCTCCTCTAGAGGGGCACACAGCATTCCATGTGTATCTGTAAAAATTATTAAGCTGCAGAGCTGATGAAGAGGTTGGTAATATATAGCCAATACACCAATACTACACATTCACGAGTCATTCCAAATATGTGCTGTCCCTGAGATGGGGAGTGTAGACAGAATAGACCAATCTTGATTGTCTTTGCGTCTGCAAATTTGTGAAGAGTAAATGGTTATACTTAACTTTAATTTAAACCAACTTTCAATATAAATCATTTAGGGGACATTTGTTGGGACAGTACTAATTCAGCTATGCATCAACAACGTAGCATCTTTGATAGATGTGAAACGACGCAATTGAGTAAGACTTGTCTAATTTCTGCCAAACATTACTGCGTTGGTCCTCTGTCATTATCCTTGCTCCATGATGGAATTTCTTGTGGGATGTGCTAGCATTTAAACAGAGGCGCTAGGACCTAGTAAGTTACAAATAAATTGTCACTTAAAAAACTGTTAGGTGCCCCAATTTGCTGGATATTTCTTTCATCATGAATTACCTCACTGCCTGTGTGAGGTTGGCAGATGATGAAAAGTCCAAGGATCGACTTTAGTAAAAATGTAGCCAACTTCAAACACGAATAATTGTGATTTGAAACAAGAATAAAGTGGAGTAAATTGAGATTTAAGATATTAATATTACCCATTTATTCAAATTGTTTGGTTGTTTGCATTTATATTAAGTGAAATACAAAATACATTTGCACATGTACACAAGAATGCAGAAATCCAGAAACCCTTTTCTTTGTTTCTTAAATTATTTGAATGACTTGATTATTTTAACCTTTATTGGCATGGACTTTAGAATAAAAATCCACTTGTTTTTTTAACCACAAAGTTTTAAGAGGACTTGTTGAAAGCAAATCTGTTTCACTGTTAATTCAGGCCCCCAATCTACTGGATGATGATATTGTTACAAATTATTGTTTTAAAAAAAAAAAATCATTTGAAATTACCTTTAAAAAAATATCATTGGTTTGATTGAAAATCTGTACTCAATATTGACAGTGTGACAATCAGTCCCCCAAATCCTTTGAATGGCTTCACTTTCAGTTCCTCTTGAATAGGTTTCCATATTACAATATATTAATTATTCATCTTGAGGCCTCTGTAGAAAAATAAAGCAAATCTATTGGAGCGGTGATACAAAAGAGCACTGCAAACCTCCACTGAACCCTTGTGCATTGCTCATTTGTCTCATACTGCAGGTGGAGGGGTAACTGGAGCCGAGGTGCAGAATATTTCTTCATGTGTATAACTCATCCCTCACACAGTTCAAGTACCATGTGTGCAATGCTTGAAGAACAATCGCTTTTGTAATGTGCAAAATGATATCTCTGCTGTGCAATCATCTCAATTACAGGGGAAGAGATTGTTTTACATGGTGGGATTTCCTACAAAGAACAAGACAAACGAATGACCATGGTGCTGTTTCAACTGAGCAGTGGGGCAAATAGCCAAGACCCTTTGAGGTTCCTTATGCTGAATTAGTTTCATTTGATAATTAAAAATGCAACAAATGTACAGGATACATTGGGTTTTATTTCAATACATCCTTTTAAGAAACCTTCACATCATTTACAATAAGTGAGCTGAACAAAATCAAGTGCTCAGTCGGTTTTTGCCTTGTAAGCCCTTTACAATGTCCTCCATGACGTTGAGTTTAGGAAACACTCATGATTGATGAAGACAGAAAAAAATTAATGAAAAAGTACACTAACTAGTTGAGAGAATTATTTGTTGAAGTTAATTACCACAAAACGCATCTTATCTATGCCCAATTGCATTGACTAAGTATGGAATATATTGCGTACTCAGTGCTTCATTCTAGAGAAGAAAATTTAAACAGTTGGGGTTTTCATTTAATACACTAAGTTGATTTTGGGCCTTTTTAACCTCTTTTAATGTGTATTATACACATTAACACAAAGTTAAAAAAATATTAACTATAATTACGAGGATGAAAAATTCCTTCCTTAATTCAGAACACTGTAATAGTGTAGTTCAAAGAGTCTATAAACACAGACATTTACAGAATATATTATCACTAAGGAGAAGACCCTGCAATTTTATATAAGTTCATCTGCCAGAGTAAACGTTGACATCAATCTCGTGCCCTCGGTGGCTGGTAATATTGTTGTGTTGGTCTTGTGCGCCTCGGCTGTCCATCACCACCACGACGAAATTCTAGGGAACTGTCATAGTAACCATCTTCTTCCTCCTGACATTGAGAATTTAACAGAGGTTATGGTTGTTAGATTAAATGTTATTCTCTTTTAATTGTTTTCTCCGTTATATTGCGTAAACTTGAAAATTCATTGTTATGGCCATGCTGGCAAAGCAATGTAATGCTTCTAACTGTGGCTAAGCAGAAAACCTTTGCAAAGCTAAGCATCCCATGTTATTCCTCAAACTCAAGTTTAATTTTTCCCATTTTTTCATCTAATATACAATGCACAGTATTGAAGGAAACCCCATATACTACATATAAAAAGTCTTGATTGCACCACTTGCGATATAATCAAATTGAAACATTTCATGTAACCATGGTGACAATACAAAAAGTCTTTCAAACTGGAGATAAGAGGAAGCCTTATAGTGGTTAGCATGTTCCTTTCTTCAGGCATGCGTCTCTACGGTAACTGCCAGTGATGGTTAGAACATAATGTTCACACATTTATCTATTTTTTGAAGTTTTTTTTGGAAAATGTCAATTATTCTTCCTGTCACGAGTCACAGGAGGAGATGAAATTCAGCCTGTGATAGGATTCCCATTGGTGTGTGATGTTTCAAGTGGAACGGGTGCACAGAGGAAAACACTTAAAACATATGGGAAATACTGCAACCATGGCCACAAAATTGACTACCTACAGCTTAATGAAGACATGAGTCTGGTCTCAAATAAGACACTTTTGATGTAGGTTTAGTATGATCAAATGTCTATTTTCCCAGAGCCAAAGATAAAATAGTTTAAGATTAGAGGGATTATCCCGCGCGTAGTTTGCCTTCATACTCAAGTGGAACTCACGCATGCAGTTTTGAAAATGTGCTGCAGTTCTTCTCCTAGTCAGAGGTGTCACTACAGCTGGGAATGGCTACGACGCCACAGGGGGGGAGTTTCTTCAGCACTTTTTGGTAATTTCCAGTAGCCGCATTTAAGGCCTCTTTATACTCGTGTGGCGACTGAGCTGACATCACAGCTTAGTTGGCTTGAAAATGTGCTGCTGCTGTTCTTCAAATCAGAGGTCTCGCTAAGGCTGATACTGGCCAGGACGACACAGCATGGAATTTCCTCAGCACATTTTGGTAATTTCCTGTAGCCATTTTTACTTTCCTTTCCGTAACAAGGAACAAAGCAACAACAAACGTGGAAGAGTGTCTGCTTCAACAAATGGACCCAAATGACCAGATGATAGCTTAATCATGCTGCAAAATCAATTGAGAAGGCAGCGGGGTAGGTAGTTTGTGGAGCCAGGATGAACGCTGAGTATGTCATCACAGCATGTGACTAAAACAGGCCAATCACGAAAGATGAGCTCCGTGGCTATCCATGCAACTTTTTTTAACCCCTCCGTGGAAAGCTACGCACAAGCTATGCACAGGTGCTGCGCGGAGCAATGCGCAGGTTCCGGGTGCAATGTGGGCGCTGTTGACTGCGGGAGTATAAAGTGCTCTTAATTCCGTTCCTTTCCATTACAAGGAATAAAGAAACAATAATTCTGTTTCAGGTCAGTCAGATTCACCAGAATTTTCGTTAAATGCCACAATCATGAGAGAGCTTCTTAGAGAATTTCATATAATTTTCTTCGAGGTCAAAAGTTTACATACACAAAAATGTATTATGTCTTTAAACAACATGGGGAAGCCCAGATGAGGAGGTCATGGCTTTAGAAGCTCCTGATAGGTTAACCCTTAATAATATTTGAGTTAATTGACGGCACACCTGGGCATTTATTAAGCGCCACACCTCAAACACCCTCCTTGTTTAAAATTATGGGAAAATCAAAAGAAATTGGCTAGGACACCAGAGAAAGTATCATAGAGCTCCACGAGTCTGGCTCATCCTTGGGTGTAATTTCCAGATGCTTAAAAGTGTCACATTCAGCCGTTCAAACACTTATACTCTATACTCAAGTATAAACATCATGGGAATGTTCAGCCATCACACTGGTCAGGAAGGAGACGGGATCTGTGTCCCAAAAATAAACGTTTTTTGGTCTGAAATGTGCAAATCAACTCCAGAGCAAAAGTTGAAGACTTTGTGAAGATGCTGGACAAAGATGGTAAGAAAATGTCATTACCCACAGTGAAATGAGTCCTGCACCGACATGGGCTGAATGGCCACTCACCAAGAATGAAGCCATTACTCCTAAAAAACATAAAAATTGACAGATTACACTTAGCAAAAAGACACCAAGACAAGATCTTGACTTCTGGAGACATGTCCTGTGGTCTGATGAAACTAAAGTACAGCTGTTTGGCCTTAATGACCAACATTCCATTTGGAGAAAAAATTGGGAAGCTTTTAGACCAGAGAACACCATACAACCTTTGAAGCATAGAGGTGGCAGCATCATGCTGTGATAAAATATTCTCATTAAAATAGATGGCGTCATGAAGAAAGAACATTACATGGAGATATTAAGGCAACTTCTCAAGAAATCAGCCAGGAAGCTAAAACTTGGTGACAAATAGCTCTTCCAAATGGACAATGACCCTAAGCATCTTGCCAAAATGATTAAAAAGTGTTTTAAGGATAACAAATTTAATGTCTTGGAGTGGGCCTTACAAAGCCGTGATCCGAATGCCATTGAAAATTTGTGCGCAGATCTGAAAATGCATGAGCATGCAAGGCAATTGATAAACCTGACTCGGTTACACCAATTCTGTCAGTAGGAATGGGCGAGGATTCTAGTGGAGTACTGTCAGAAGCTTGTGGAAGGTTACCCAAAAAGTTATGCAGTTCAAAGTAAATGCTACTCGATACTAAGGGAATGTAAGGGAATTTTTGACGTAGAACAAAATAATATAACATTCACAAAAAAAAAAAAAAAAAGAAAAATTCACTCTCATTATTGTGGCATTTAACAACTTAAAAAGTTTTGGTGATCCTGACTGACCTGAAACAGGAGAGGTTTAGTCTGAGTTGACGTCGGACAGTGAGACATAAAATGAAACGTGTTTTTGCACAGCATATGTAAAAGTGCGGCTTCAATTAACTGTATGGCACATTTAAAAATCCATCTTGAATTTTCTAGTTTATATTAATGAGATTTTCACCTTACCATGATGTCAGCAGAAAGAGGCTTGAGGTTATGAAGGAGGACCTCTTCGCAGTTTCCATAATCACTAAACACAACTACAGCTGTCAAGCCTGACGGATGCACGGCATCTATTGTGGCATGATAGAACTTTTCCACATGTCAAGACAGAAAATTGTCAGTTAATTTCAACAAATGCAGATAACTGTCAAAACAATTACTGATACGTGCACATGCAGTTTAACTGCACATATGTGGATCCATAATCCTTAAATATAAGTAAAGTAATTATTCTTGAATGTTCTCATTTCTTTTTATTAGCTGAAGATTGACAGAACTACTGTTACTACTACACAACAAAAGTGATGGAGAATAAAGTTAATTTTGTGACATTTATTGCCATGTATTTCTGAAGTTCTAATGAATGAAGCATACAACAACACATACCTTTGTGTCTTCCCAATATAGAGCAAGGCACTGATCTCCAGGTTTCCATGTCTGACCTACATTAGGAGGTTTCACTGTTCCTCGAGGACCTTGACCTTTACCTTGCCCAAACTTTCTTTTGGGACCAGGATTATTATGACTGTTCCTCTTGGGAGTTTGTTCACTAGGAGTGGGACCAGGTGTATTTGTTGACTTGATTGGCCCAGTTCTTATCGGCACCACATCTCCATTTTGGTAATTAGATGGACAGACTGTCAAGAATTGTGAATCCTGTAACGTTTCTACTTCACATGACGTTCTGAAATTTTCTCCCCTTGGGTATGGTTGAATACTATCCATTTGACGCCCAAAGTAGTTGGCTCGGTCAGGTTTGCCCTTTCGTTTGAAGTTGTTTGGGTTGGGGTTTGGGATTATGTCATTTCCTGAAGGATTCACCAGTTTAGACGACGATCTATTGTCCTTTGTCCCTCTCCTGAGAAATGATCCAACCATGTTTCCACTATTGCCATTCCGTGACCACTGTGGAGCTGATCCAAATGACTCTGTCGGTTGTTGAGTTTCCTTGGAACGAGTAAAAGATGCAAAGGAAGATGCAATAATATGCTCATCATCAGTCTCTTTCTTGTGATTCGGTTGCGTGTCTGGTGGTCCTTGTGACAACCCATCCTTGCCCTTCCACTGCTGAACTGATGAGGTTTGGAGGTTTATACTGTTTGAGAATGGCTCCTGGCCTGGTTTGGGAAAGTCTGTGTCCCTGTGGAAACGGGGTGGCCTGTCGTTCTTTTTTTGTCTATGATCATTATGAGAGGAGAACTTGGTGTGAGAGGCTTCTTTGGGGTGATAGTCTGAGCCGTGCCAATTATCTTTATTCTCATGTTTCTGAGGAGTCTGTTTTTTTGACTCTGAAACAAATAAACAGAGCAATCAACTGAAAGAAAATACTGTAAATTTCAAAAGGTGTCAACAGTATTACAGTGCCTTGTGAAAGTATTCGGCCCCCTTGAACTTTTTAACCTTTCACCACATTTCAGGCTTCAAACATTAAGATATAAAATATTTTTGGGGGTCAAAAATCAACACAGTCGTGAAGAGGAACGGAATTTATTGGATATTTTAAACTTTTTTAACAAATAAAAACCTGAACAGTGGGGCGTGCAATATTATTCGGCCCTCTTGCATTTATACTTTGTAGCCCCACGTTTTGTTGCAATTACAGCTGCAATTCGCTTGGGGTAT
Source organism: Syngnathoides biaculeatus (assembly GCF_019802595.1). Taxonomy (NCBI): domain Eukaryota; kingdom Metazoa; phylum Chordata; class Actinopteri; order Syngnathiformes; family Syngnathidae; genus Syngnathoides; species Syngnathoides biaculeatus. Next base: position 26,901,142 of record NC_084642.1, on the reverse strand, counting down.
GTCTCTATCAGTTTTGCTCATCTAGAGATTGAAATTCTTGCCGATTCTTCCTTTCAAAACAGCTCGAGCTCAGTGAGGTTGGATGGAGAGCGTTTGTGAACAGCAGTTTTCAGCTCTGCCCACAGATTCTCGATTGGATTCCGGTCTGGACTTTTACTTGGCCATTCTAACACCTGGATAGGTTTATTTGTGAACCATTCCATTGTAGATTTGGCTTTATGTTTTGGATAATTGTCCTGTTTAAGATAAATCTCCATCACAGTCTTGGGTTTTTGCAGACTACAACAGGTTTTCTTCCAGAATGGTCCTGTATTTGGCTCCATTCATTTTCTCATCAATCTTAACCACCTTCCCTGCTGAAGAAAAGCGGTCCCAAACCAGGGGGCTGCCACCACCATGTTTGACAATGGGAATGGTGTGTTCAGGGTGATGAGCTGTGTTGCTTTTACGCCAAACGTATCATTTTGTAATGTGGCCAAAAAGTTTGATTTTGGTTTCATCGGACCAGAGCATCTTCTTCCACATGTTTGGTGTGTCTCTCATGTGGCTTGTACCAAACTTTAAATGAGACCTTTTATGCATATCTTTGAGAAATGTCTTTTTTCTTGCCACTCTTCCATAAAGGCCAGATTTCTGCAGTGTACGACTGATTGTTGTCCTGTGGACAGATTCTCCTACCTCAGCTGTAGATCTCTGCAATTCATCCAGCGTGATCATGGGCCTCTTGGCTGCATCTCTGATCAGTCTTCTGCTTGTTCAAGGTCAAAGTATAGAGGGACGGCCAGGACTTGGCAGATTTGCAGTGGTCTGATACTCCTTCCATTTCAATACGATTGCTTGCACAGAGCTCCTTGAGATATTTAAAGCTTGGAAAATCTTTTTGTATCCAAATCCGGCTTTAAACTTCTCCACAACAGTATCTCGGACCTGCCTGGTGTGTTCCTTGGTCTTCATGATGCTCTCTGCACTTTAAACAGAGCAGGGGCATTTATACGGAGACTTGATTACACACGGGTGGATTCTGTTTATTATCATCAGTCAACATTGGATCATGCAGAGATCCTCACTGAATTTCTGGAGTGAGTTTGCTACACTGAAAGTAAAGTAAAAAGTAAAGCCAAATAATATTGCATGCTCCTTCTTGACAAAAAATGAAAATTTTATATCTTCAAGTTTGAAGCCAGAAATGTGGCGAAAGGCTGAAAATTTCATGGGGGGTGAATACTTTCACAAGGCACTCTATGTCAAAGAGCATGTGTAAAATAATACATGAACGTTTTTGTGATATGGTGATTCCTTCAGTATTAATATGGAGTGGCCAATTGCTTGATTTCTCATCATATTTTTTGGGGGGAGGGAGGGATATTAAAAGGTGTCCCTCAAGGACAAATTCAACTCCCATTCTGGTTTCATTTTGTTTTGCACACAACAGATAGAACCAGATATATGCAGACATTCAAGGAGAGATTTGGTGTGAAGGAAGTATACAAAGAATCCTGCAGCATTTGACTTGGGAGTTCGTATCATGCCTTGCTGAAGCGTACCACAATAGTGAGCAGAAAGCAGATTTACTCCACCAATTCACTCCATCAATTAAAGTAGTAGCCATTTGGAAACTTTTGTCCATAGAGGAACTTGAACCTTTGTCCAGCGATTCTAAAGCCTAATAGACACTGAACTATTGCTGCTTCACAAGGGACCAGATGTTTTATTGATTAACAGTACAATTTAACAATGTTTTATAACTCCCACAACTCAATAGCCTTTTTTTTTTATCCATGTGGCATTCAGAGATCTAAAACGAGCAGTTGGATGACAGAATTTTACCCACCATCAATGGAAAAAACACCCATCTTGGATTCCAGGAAGTCAAAAAGAGTACTTGGTCCAGAGGGCCTTCCTCCCGACTCCTCGTCACCGTCATTTCTGAATCGGCCTCGACCCCTTCCTCTTCCTGAATAACCCCCCAAAATACCAGTATATTATTGACAAGGTATTTAAGAGCAATGAGAGTTAAAATACATTTGAAAAAAAAAAAAAAAAAAAAAACTTTGATCATGATTTATCCTTAAGTAACCAATGCTGACTTGTTCTCTCTCACTCTCAAGTCAGCTTTTAGAAATAGACTTCAACAGCTCATCTTTTTGGGTCTAAACGCAATTTAATCATTTAAAATGAAACGAACAAGCCAGGTTAGCACAAAGCATCTCTTGTCCAGGCGGCTACTTCTACAGCCTCAGAATAGTTTTTAGCATTGTCCCAAAAAACGATTTGAGCTCTGTGTGGCTCTGTACACAGCACGTTTAGAGGACAGTATCGTGAATAATCAATTCTCCGTGATCAAATATAGTAGTACGGTCACGTAGCCTCGTTTGACAAGTAACGTCCAGCTGTCAGCTACTATTGTGATATAACTTGATAGGTTCTGTTAATTTGATGATATCCTAACATTTGTTGCCAAGCACTTCATGTGGTACTCATAACACATGACAATATAATGGTAAAGGTTCCAATTAGTGTATATGTGTGTGTGTGTGTGTGTGTGTGAGAAACATCTCACATCCAGGGGGACACTTCCAGAGCATTAGCAATGTTTTGGTCAGTAACGAATGAGGAACGAGAGCATTTAATTTGCTGATTTTCCACTCCACAATGCAATTGATTCATCTTTTACTTTCCTTTACTAAAGCAGTTTCTTCCTCTCTTCCACCCTAATTGGGTAGATGAACAGTATTATTATTGTTATTACTATTATTCTTCTATAATATATATATAATAATTAACTTTCTTTTATTGAAAAGTTGCAGTATTCTAAAATTTTGGAATGGTTGAATAGATGCAAATATTAATTGGAATCAGCCTCAATAATAGTGCTTATTTTAGCTTATGGGAAGATTATGTTCAGTGAACAAAATATTCAATATAAAGAACAATTCCAGACCCAATTAAGCTTCTAAACCAAGGGTCCATTTTATTCCCCCAAAATAGTAGTTGTAGAATGTTGCTTTACAAAACATGCGGTATGAATCATAAGTTTGGATTTATTTTCATTTGGGTATAGACACCTAACCTCTCACTACGATTTAAGAAAATATCACAACTATTTAAGGCCATCTCTGTCAATTACAAACCTCTGGGCTGAGGCTTGTCCGTGACCAAAGGGTTGTCTCTGCTGCCAGAAGATCCTGTCAGGAGACTGTTTAGTGCCACCTCAAGATTGTTGTTATTATTCATTAAGGCTTGCCTGGCAGCCTCTTTGTTAAAGCCCATATCTATGATGTCTCTCAGGGCACTCTCATCCACCTGTGTACAGAGTGACGGAAGGAACAAGAGTACGGTTTGAAGAAGGGACAGATTATTCAATTGTGAATCCATTCAAAAAGAGTTAAAAAAATATCAGCTCCAGTATAAGCAGAGCAGCCAAACTATATAAATCCACTCCTAGAAAGATTTGTATAAATATCCAATCAATCCATTTTCCAAGCTGCATATTTTCGCAAAGGTTGCTTGAGTGTTGGAGCCTATCCCAACTAACTTTTGCCGAAAAACAGACAACATCCTGAACTGGCATTCAGTTGCGGGCCTAATATTGTCAACCACTGACGGGGACTTGACCTCATCCTGCCTGCACCAAAGTCAGGTGTGTGTACCACCACACAGTCAGTGACTCTTGTCTAAATTTCCATACTTTATAATTATTTCAGCAAGAGGCCCGATAGCTCAGTGGTTAGAGCATTGGTTCAGTAAACCAGGGGTCGTGAGTTTGTATTTCACTGGGGCCTCTACTCCCCAAGAGGGGTTGTGTCTTTAAGGGCATCCGGCGTAAAAACTGTGCCAGACAAATATGAACATTCATATGAGATGTCACGCTGTGGCAACCCCTAGCCGAAAGAAACTTACTATCATTATTTCAGCAACATTACCGCAGGACATTTAATGCAGTATGTTAATAAGATATAAATAATTCTGTGTACCGGTCAAATACACAAAATAATCACTCTACAATCATAATAAACTATGGTTGAACACTAGTTTTAGAAAATAAAAATTTATAAAGTGGAGAATGACAGGTGACTTTACACTATCAAGATGTGAGTACTTATCAGCAGTTGAAATGGTAAACTACATTAAATATTTCTAAAAAATCTTTTCAATTACAGTATTATTGTTCAGATGATAATCGATAATCCTCAAGAAGGACTGATGGGAAATAGACAGGAAAAGACCGACATGAAATGTGATATTTTTTTAGTTAAGGATAAATATTCAAAATCTTTTGTGGTATATAATATGGTGAATATTAGTAGGCTTAAGATGTCAGGAGAAGGATGTATGGGTCTTAATCTGTATTTAACAAATTTATTTTTTTGTGTATTTTGTTGATTAGGATAATGAAACTGGCAGTCATTTCCAATAATAATCCATTTTTGGAGCAATTGCTAAATGACTACTGTAATTTCATGTGTAATGCACCTTATTCCCCCAAAAATTTGTCAAAGGTCAATAGTGTGTATTATACATACTGTAGGTACAGGGGAAAATTGAGAAAAGTTCACGTTTTAGAAATGCATGTCACTATCCAGATGTTATGGAAAAAGCTGTACACTTTCATTTCAATATGCCACAGCCACCTACAGGTGGTGAGAAATGTGAACATTTTTAATTCTAATATGAGAAGGGGTTCGACTTTGTCACTTGGCGAATACTGTGGAAAGCTGTCAATGTATATGGAGTACCGGACCCCTTACTATGAGCTGTCTGGTCCCTGTACAACTGGTGCCAGAATTTGTCAGAATCGTTTCCAACGAGGGTTGGTCTCCACCAATGCTGCCCTTTTTTCACCAATTCTGTTCATTACCATTACGGACAGAATTACTAGGTCCAGCCAAAGCACCGAGGAGATTCGATTTGATGGCCTTAGTATTACATCTCAGCTTTTTACAGATGATGTGGTTCTGATGGTTTTATCAAGCTGTGATATTCAACTCTCGCTGGAGCAGTTTACAGCCGTCTGTAAAGCGGCTGGGATGAAATTCAGCACCACCAAATTTGAGGCAGTTGGAAAAGGGTGGAGTGCCTTTTCAGAGTGTAGGAGGAGAGTATCTTGGCTTCTTGTTCAAGAGTGAGGGAAGAATGGAGCGGGAGATCGCCAGGCGTATTGGTGCAGTATCTGCAGTGATGTGGATAAAAACATCTACTTTATGGAGCGCTTTCAATGGGTATTCAAAGACGCTTTACAAATAAAATACTATGATGAAAAAAGGCTAATATAACAGATTTACAGAAAAGCAATTTGAAGGTGTAAAGATCTGAGTAGTCAAGTAGGGGCTTTGGGAACAGATCCCAGAGGGTGGGGCAGAGATGGTGACGCTGCGTCAGTCTGTTGTTGTGTAGGAGCTGAGTTGAAAGACCTCTCAATTTACTGGTGGATATATGTTCCCAACCCTATAGTCATTAAGTGTGAGTAATGACAGAACTCTCAAGATCAAGGAAACAAGTGACCAAAACAAGTTTCCACTACAGGGTGTCCGAGCTCTTCTTTAGAGTTATGGTGAGAAGCTCAGTCATCCACAAGAGGCTCAGAGTCAAACCGTTGCCACTCTGTATCAAAAGGAGACAAATGAGCTGGGTTTTGGCATTGCCCCCTAAATGTGGACGTTCCGCAGGGAGGAAGGGCCAGGTGACAACCCAGGACATGCTGGAGACACAATATCTCTCGTTTGGTCAATGAACGTCTCGTGGATTCCCCCCAGAAAAGCTGGACAAAATGTCTGGAGACAGTGAAGTCTGAGCTACCTCCAGAATTTATTTAGCCTTTGGAATGTTCACATAGGAACATGTAGATTTGGATTCTTATTTCCTTCTTTAATTATAAAAATCATTGAAAAACTGCATTTTGTGTTTTCTTGGATTGTCTTTGACAATTCTTTAAATTTAATTTGATGATGGAAAACCTTTAAATATGACAAACATACGTACAAAAAAATAATCCAAAAGAAAAAACATACATAACATATACATATATATATATATATATATATATATATATATATATAATATATATATATATATATAAACACTTTTATACCACTGTACATATAGAAGTCTTACATTTAGTCCAGCTTGCATATGAATTAAAATAAAGTCCTCTCACCAGCACTCGATAGTTTCCATCCAGTCTGTTTTCATGTCTTTCAAGCCTGTCTTCTCGTCTATGCTTGTCACGGTTCCTTAAATTTGTGGTGGATAAATTACTTCCTGCATTTCCACCTCCACCAAATACACGGGGACCCTAACAAGGAAACAAGAAACAAAAAAAACAAAAAAACTGAGGGAAACATCCTTGTAAGAAACAAACCTAAAAAGCAATTCTGACAATACTTAACTGTATCCATGAAAGGAAAATTAAAAACCAAGATGGTCTATTTCACTGGCAAACACACCACCGTGACTGTGGAGTCTGATCAGCCATGGTGAAAATATCAACTTGGGTGACACACTGCACACCATCTTATGTCCACCCCTAAGTATTTTAGTGTCTGCCACATCTCAGAGACCTGGTTGAGATTTTGAAATTTCTTCAAATATATAGGATGAAATTGAACATGCTGTAATTCACCACGACTCGCTCACGACCCGACTTGTCTCTCCAAGACATTGTGGAGATGTTTCTGCAACCAGCAGAGACTCGACTCTCCATGAGGTTGCCAACTCGTCTCCAGGCTAATGAGCTAGGTCCTAAATGAAGTATTATTAAGATGATTGTAATTGGAAATGAAACTGTATTCCTGTAAGGTGTGACATTCATCATTTTACCTATATTGACATGTAGAGCACCTGAAATAACAATGAACACATTTTCTCATTACATACATTTCCCAAAGAACAAGTGACCTGAAGATTTCACCAAATGTTGGGAAAAACCCATGTAAACCATACATACAGAGAAGGAACAAGCAAGCTAAAAAAGTTGTGTGTAATAATGCGAAATGAAAAAGGGAGAAAATATCCAAAACAGAAATTGGTATTTACTTAATACTTATGACAAAAGCCTGTGTTTCCAATGACAGCTTCAAGGCAGTCACAAGCATTCCTCTTGAGTGGTTATGGCCTGTTCCTCGACACAACCAGTCTTGATATCTTGAATGTTCTGTGGGCTTATTTTTTGGACCTTGAGTTTCAGTTCTTTCCATAGATTTTCAAATCAATTCACGTCATATGATTGGCTCGGCCAGTCCTGTGGATTTATTTTTTCTTTAAACCCAACCGAGAGTTCTCTTGGCAGTGCATTTTGGATCATTACCCAGTTGAAATGTCAAAACTCATTGTCATCCTTGCAGATAGCATCAGAATTTTGTTAAGAATGTCTCTACATTTGCCCGCCCATCCTTCCTTCAATGTGAAGTCTACCAGTACCTTTTGCTCAATGCATTCCAGACCATTATGTTATCACCTCCAAACATCAATGTTGGTAGGGTGTTTTTTTCAGGTGCTGTGCAGTGCCATTTTGTCCCCCAAATGCGGTGCGCTTTATGGAAGTTAAGTTTTGCTCTCATCAGGCTATATAATATTTTCCCGGTATTTAATTGCCTTGCCAAATGTTCAGCTAACTACTGTTGAAGCCAGAAGTTTACATCCTCTGTGCAAAAACATTTCATTTTTGTCTCACTGTCTGAAGTCAAATCACACCAAACCTCTCCTGTTTCAGGTCACTCAGGATCACCAAAATTATTTCATTTTCTTAAATGCAACAAGAATGAGCGAGATAGCTTTTGTGCAAGCAATGTAGATGTTCAAATTAGGTTACGTCGAGTGCTTAAAGGATCTAATAAATCCTTCAAACCAGCACACCAGTGCTTTGTACCATTATTGTTTGCAACACCAAGGGGTCTCCCCTGCGTTTCCCGACCACGGTCAGGCGACTGTTGCTATTTTCACATTTCGCGGGAGGTTCTGCTCCCTGTTACCCACAAAAAAAAACACAACTGATTACTGTCCATGCTATTTTTCCTTAGGGATGATCAGAGTAAGCCACATATGCTCCAAACTCCTCTGAGAGAGGAGCATCACCAATGATTACAGGGACTCCCCCTCAAATGGGGTGAGGCCCTCAGGGCTGGTTCTTCCACCTCTTTTGTCCACACTTTGGTGGTGGGCAGCTGTCCTCCACTTCACATCCACCTTGATGTCTGACCAATTCTTTTTTAATTTAGTGTGTGCACCCTGTTCTGACCCCACATTATCGACAGGTCCACGCACGTGGTACCATCCACTCCTTTTTCGCTTGTTATTGACACCAGAGGACAGCGTCCAAAAGAGGATTTTGTTGCGTAGCTCCACTTCATTGAGCACCTTCATATTCATAAAAAAATTGTTTTCTTCATTATATTGCTCATTTTCTTTTTTTCCTATCATCCAGAGATTGGGATCTAAGGTGCAAGTTTCATTTAAATATGATAATCATAATGAAGTGTTGCCGTGGAAAAGGATTGATCAGCTACTCCAAAATGTTCATTTAATTCTACGTTGATCCACATAGACAATTCTTGGATTATGTGCTTGGATTCATGCATACGCACAGATTCATACATCTGGGTATTTTTGTGCTTAAGGACATTTTCTGGATTTGAGCATATGCCACGTTTCAGTTGGAAATCCATGCAAATCTCTTTACATGAGCCCCTTGGTCTTTTTTATACTCTCCACAGGTGGTCCCTGGTTTTGGGACAACTGTTACAATTACTCCTTGCACTACTCTGTCTGAAATCTTGTGAGTACTTAATTGAGGTAAATATATGGTGATATGCAGGGTTCGTACACTTCCAGAGAATCAAATTTCCATGAATTTTCCATGATTTTCCAGCTACTCAACACAAAATTCCATGACTAATATTGGATTGACTGGTTGTTGCAGACAGCAATATTTCAGTTTAATGATCATGTGTTGCCATTTAAATAATAAGTGCCAAAGCTTAACAATGTAGTAGGTACATCATAATGACTGTGAAATTTATGGTTATTAAAAATATAAACTATAATTACAAGTGTATAAAAGTATTGTTGATAAGAAGCTCATTGGCTTTGCGTGCACTCAGGAGGGACATGGGCATGCTTTTACAAAGCCATCCGCCTTTGAGTTTGCTTATCCTATTCACTACAACATGGCAGTAATGCACGGTCGTAAGTGGTTTCTTATCTGCTGTGTTGTAAGGTAAGCGTACTTTTCAGTTACAAAGGCTTTATGCAAGCAAGCCTTGGGCTTCAAACTTGCCTACAACCAACGTTCCCTCTAATTTTGTACGTGTCTGAGCAAACACACTAAGGCCGTGAGCGCCCCCTTTGGCCACCGTGAACAACATCAGACGTATGCACTGTGGTCAGGTCAGTGTCATCCATTGAAGTTACATGCCTCATTCAAAGATTCAGATTACAGCATTTACATTCCCATCAGAAAATTTTTAAAGGGGGAATCCGGTGCTTTGCATGAACAGTGTATCAATAGGTCATGAAATATGTACCCCATTTTGACAATGTTATGTTAAATCCTCTCTCATTTAATAGTGTTTTGAGGAGATTTTTATCAACAATGATGAATTTTCAGGGGCGCTGCCATTTTCGGGAGTCACATGACACTATGTGGGCTTATGTGACGTGCACCGTTCCGCAACAAAGGCTCGATTACATATGACACCATTGTGCCCAGCGCTCATTTCTCGGATGTATCCTCATCTGATGAAGAAATAGCAGTATCGGTTGATCGGGAAGACGGAGAAATACTTCCATATAGATTTGAACCTTTGGCTGGAATTAATGTTGAATATTTGGATGGTTCTTCTTTAGCTGAGCTTCGGTGGTGGCGGAGGCCTTTAGCCGAGCTTGGGCGTCCGGGGCTAACGGCCTCTGCCCGCTTTGTTAGCCCTGGTCCCCCAAGCTATGCTAAAGGCCTCTGCCACCACCGAATGCGGGCCACAAGCTCCGGCAGCGACCGCGAACGAGCTTCCAGGCAGCGGAGTCCGTTAGCCCCGGACGCCGAAACTAAGCTGAAGGCTTCCGCCACCACCGAAGGCGGGCCACAAGCTGCGGCAGCGGCCGTGACCGAGCTTCCAGGTGGCGGAGGCCGTTAGCCCTGGACGCCGAAGCTAAAGGCCTCCGCCACCATCGAAGCTCGGCTAAAGGCCTCCGCCACCTGAAAGCTCGGCTGGCAGCCCGACGCCGAGCTAGCTCATCAGACTCCGTGTTATTCCCGTCCGAAGAACCATCCCGGGCTGCCAGCCCAGAGCTCCCGGGGGCCTTTGTTTACGCACGTATGTCACATATAGGCCTCCGAGTAGTCAGACTCGAACCGAAGAAGAACTATCCGAATATTGAACATTAATTACAGTTACAGGTTGAAATCTGTATGGAAGTATTCCTCTGTCTTCCCGATCAACCGATACCGCTATTTCTTCATCAGGTGAGGATAAATCCAAGAAATCAGCGCTGGGTATAATGGTATCCCATGTAATACAGCCTTTGGAATGGCACGGTACACGTCACACATGCCCACATAGAGCATGTGACTCGCGAAAATGGCAGCCCCCCTGAAAATTCATTGTCAATAAAAATCTTCTCAAAACACTATTAAACAAGAGAGGACTTAACATCACATTGTCAAAATAGGGTACATATTACGTGAGGTATTGATACACTGTTCATGCAAAGCACTGGATTTCCCCTTTAAGAATAATTTTGTGTTTTTGCAAACTTACAATGAAAATGTCAAACAAAAAATACATTGCCAACCAAACCAAGCCAACTATGAACTGTAAATTTTAAATGTCGCATCCAACTTTTTTCATTTTATTAAACAAACAATGATATCCCTGTCGGTTTTCTTGGTGTAAAACTGAATTATTGCTTGTACAATATCTTTAGCGATGCATGTTGAAGGCTGAATGATGCTACCAACCTTACGTAAGGTTAATGTTATGAGGTCTCCGATATTTAAAATACAGAATTAGCTTTTTGTGCACTGTATTGTCTATGCTTTCATCCTCTATCATGCTGTGCCAAGGTGGAATTTTAACATTTTACATCATCGCATACAGTAATTTCTACTTTGGCTTCAGACCAGACCTTTTTTTACTCCAAAAAGAGAAAATTTTCTTCAATTTCACAACTTTTTCTTCTATTATTCACATACCCCGACATTCATTAACGCAACAGCACTTTTTTTTTTTTACTTTTACCATTATTATCGAGACTAAACACAAGCAGCATGTTTAACGGTGTTTATTATGAGTGTACACCTTTAAGAGCCGAACGGGGCGCAGTCAGGTAAACTATCAGGAGACCTGTCCTTCCGTGTTGGAAAAAAAAAAAAAAAAGAAGAGTCAGGCTGTGGTTAACCTCGCTGGATTGGTTTTCATATGCGCTGAGAAAGTCTATGTATTTCTACTCGTAACAAATTTTACACGTGATTTTTTTTTTGTGCTCGACTGTGCAGATTTGCGAATGCGATCGTGTCCGTCAAGTCACGGTGACTGAAAATCCCATGACATTCCCTGACCCAAGCCAAATATTTTTTTTATTTACCGGACTTTCCAAAACCTGGAAAAGGCAACGTTTCTTCCCATGATATTCCAGAAATTCCCTGACCCGTAAGAACCCTGGGTATGATCGGACTTAAACTTGCGTATTATGACCCCAACCATGCACACTAAAACAATCAGAAGGTTAGATATGGGCTTGTCACGAAAGCCACTATTGTTTTGCAACAATTAGTTTACGATGGTCCTGAGACAGCTCATTGCTCCTACCCATCATAAGATGTGTCTTAACACACACCTTGGTAATGAGACCTTTATGTAAGCCATCAATTAGGACTGAACCATTTGATATTTATTTGCACTGAAAAGAGTCTGGATTGCTTAATGATTGATAGCTCTTAGGTGTTATCTCAGCATTCTATGCTTTTTTTTTTTTTTACACCTTCCTTTCTTTAAGTGTTCAATACATTTTCCCGTGTCATTTCACATTATTAAACAATTTAATTTCTGATCCAACTTGTTCTACTTTATTTGCATATATGTATTACTCAAGTTGTTCCCATCATCAAGTGAAAATATCAGGTCAATAGCAACTTTGTCAATATATTTAGTGCGAAAATTGTGACATGTTAAACACTTATTTCAGCCACTGTATATTTTATTTTATATGTATTATTTTATTTGCACTTTAAAAGTGCAAAAAGCCGGTTGATGAAAGTCAGGAGGAAATTCAGGATTTACTAACTTCTTTCCCCTTGGCCACTTCGGCAATAGCTGCTGTCCGATGTTTTGCAAACTCGTCATTCTCATCAGTAGGTTTGACTATACTCTGAAGTGTTTTCTTCTGGTCAAGTGTTTCGCTGTCCATTTCATCCTTCTTTGGATTCTTCTGCAAAAAATGCACATTAAAATTTACTGTAAATGATTGTTAAGCGTTACTCAATGCAACAATATCACCTATTTGGTTGAACTCATATTGTTGCAGCATCACTTATTAGTAGTGAATTAGTAAACACGATGAAGGACCTAAGTATAGTGGCGGACTTAAATTTTATTCAACAGTTGCTTAGAATTGTAACAGGTTTACCTATATGTAAAAATATTAATTAATTGGATTGGAAGGAACAAGGATATTCAATGACTCATTCAGTTTTAATGTTAATATTAAAACCAAAGATAATCATTGCGATTAATCTTACCTGACCAAATGCCAAAAAAGGAGGTGGCCCACCTTCTGCTCCGACGTTGTTTCTGCTGTGTTTGGCCAGACTCTGCAGGTGGAGTAAGAAGTTCATGAGATCGGTTTTCAAAACTAAGACAAACGAGATGAAAGATAAGTAGTGTCTATTTCAATGAAAATATAGCATGTATTATAAATGTTAGTGCTGTATTCTGATATCTTGACCACAAAACCCGAGACATTGTTTAAAACAAAAAAAAAAAAAGATCAATGCTTACCCGTTGCAGTTCCCATTTCTCCACCATGTGTTCAACCTCTCCACCAAGAATCAACATTTTTGAGTCATCAAGCAGCAAAAACCCATTCCTAACCAGGACTGTACCTAGGATCTTAATTTTTGTTCCAGGGGGTGTATTAAGGCTGAAAAGAAAACACAATAAGACATTTATAGTGAGGAAAATAAGTATTTGAACACCGTGATTTTGCAAGTTCTCCAACTTTTGAAATTACGGAGGGGTCTGAAATTTTCATCTCAGGTGTATGTTCACTGAGAGAGACATAATATAAAAAAGAAAAAAACAGAAATCACAGTGTATGATTTTTTAAATAATTTATTTGTATGTGACTGCTCCAAATACGTATTTGAACACCCATCGATCTGCAAAAATTCTGGCCCTCAGACACCTGTTAGTCGGCCTCTAAAAAGTGAGGATACACTCAACTTATTATTTTAAATTTGAAGTAACTGTTTTAGATTGTTAGCTGCACAAACACACCTATCCACCCCACACAATCAGTAAGACTCCACTATTACTAATATGCCAATATGGCTAAGAACTAAAAGCTGTCCAAAGACACCAGAGACAAAATTTTAGAACTCCACAAGGCTGGAAAGGACTCCGGGGCAAATGCCAAGCTGCTTGGTGAAAAAAGATCAACAGTGGGAGCAATTATTAGAAAATGGAAAAAACTAAACATGACTGTCAAGCTCCCTCGGACTGGGGCTACAAGCAAGCTCTCACCTCGTGGTGTATCAATGATCCTAAGAAAAGTGAGGAATCACCCTGGAACTAAACTGGAGAAGTTAGTCAATTACCTGAAGAAAGCTCGCACCACTGTTTCCAAGGTTACTGTGGGTAACACAGTCACTGTGATTTGACGGGCGCATATGCGCCATCGCACTCGCAAATCTGCACAGTCAAGCATGAAAAATCACACACGTAAACTTTGCTACGAGTAGAAATACATAGATATTGAAAGACGGAAGAATTGGGGGTGTTTTTTCTGCACATGAGACCGGGAAACAGCACTGTATTAAGGAAAAGATGACTGGAGCCATGTATTGCGAGATTTTAGGGAATAACTTCTTTCCCTCAGTTAGAAGATCGAAGATGGGTTGTTTTTGGTTCTTCAGCATGGGAATGACAAGTACACAGCCAGGATACCCAAGCACTGGCTCCGTAAGAAGAATATCAAGGTTCTGGAGTGGCCTAGACAGTCTCCAGACCTAAACCAAATAGAAAATCTTTGGAGGGAGCTCAAACTCAGTGTTTCTTAAGATCAGCCCAGAACCCTGGGTGATCTAGATAAGATTTGTGTGGAAGAATGGGCCAAAATCATTACTGCAGTGTGTAAGAACCTGCTGGAAAAACTAACGGAAAACATTTGACCTCAGTAGTTGCAAATATGATTTTCACCGGTGTTCAAATACTTAATTGCAACAGTAAAATACAAAAGATTTTTTTTTTTAAATCATACATTGTGATTTCTAGATTTTTTTTCAGTTTTAGATCAGGGGTGCTCAATTTGTCAATCGCGGTCAACTAGTTTTAGTCGTCAATACGTCAATCGCATGCACATTAAGGCATGTTCTAGCAAGCTGGCCTCCTATATACGGTCTTCTGTTTTACATCTCCACGGCAGTCGTAGTGATCGCAAGAGGCTAGCTGCTTGAAAAGTAGATCTTGGAGTAAACAAGTCTGGGCACCCCTGTTTTAGATTGTCTCTTTCAGTGGACATGCACCTAAAATGAAAATTTCAGACCCTTCCATGATTTCAAAGGGGGAGAACTTGCAAAATCGCAGGGTGTTCAAATACTTATTTTCTACACCGTAAAAACAATCAATCATTCACACTTACAATTTAGAGTCTTCAATAAAATCTACCATATTTTTGAGATGTGGGAGGGAACCAGAGAACCCGGAAAAATCTCACACAGGCTTTGAGGCGAATGTGCTCACCAGTCGCCCACCTTGTGATGCTGGCAAAAGCTATTTGTATATTTGCTGATAATCTTAAGGAATGCTTCAGTTCAACCATAACTCATCAAAATGGAAGAGCTTCTTATCATTCGGATATTTTTGCAATCGTAGAATTAATTTATTTTCATACAAATTCAAACAATTATAGCTTTGGATTGACTCAAAATCCTTCAAGATAAATATCAGCTCTCAGCGCATTTTCATCAGTTGCCAATCTGAGCAAAGAGTGGCAGGATTCATGATAAAGACTGTCAAGTTTAGGATAGAATAAAGTTATCCATGGCTCTCTCTGACGACCCAGTTATTACAAAATCCAAGGCTTCCCATAATCATTATATGAAGTCAAAAGCACTGCGGGGTGTTGTCATGTTTTTGAAAAGTATTATTTGACAGTCACAACAAATGAAAGGACAAACCAAGATGACATTTTGTACTTTGTTAACCACCATGTAATCTAAATTCAAGACAAGCACTTGGGAAGCTGAGAAAGTTTCCAGGATGCTCTGTGATCTTATCACTGCTTTATAAAATGTGCCCTGGGGCAGAAAAAAAACAACAACAAAAAAGTTTCCCATATAAAACTTCGCTTATAAGTTTATACATGGCATGATGCCATTGGATGGATGGTCACCCTTCGTTGTGCTAAAGTAAAAGCTCCTTTGTCTCATCAGACGAGAAAATACCTCTGCCTCACTAATTAGGTAAGCGCAAGAATGGATTTCTAATTGCATTTGGTGATAAAGCAACAAAAAGGAGTCTAACCTTCTCTATCAACAATCCAAATTGTTCCATTATGCAACTAAATGTACCTTTCACAGCATTTCATACCCTAACAAAACCTTTACTGAAGACACTTAGAAGAAATGCTAACCATTGCAGTCAGTGGCAAAACAGTGCTTATGCAGCTTATGAAGAGCCCATTAGTTCTATTCTCAAGTCTCTTTCCATGAGTAAGTCAAGGTCCATACTTTAGCCACTCCACCTCTACACACCAGTTGGTCACCATGGTAGCAGTCACCAAGGCCACTGTTGCTTGCTCAGAGAAATAATGCGGGCTGGGAATCATCAGATCAGCAGCCACCACATGGAAATTACAGATAAAGGGAAAATTGAACCATGTAGTGGGGAGGACAAGTGTTGACAAGGAGGTGATGAACTGTGGGCAGAATTTCACATTTGCTTATGAATATAGAATGAATTACAACACTGCAATGTAGCAGACAAATATACATTGTACTTTACTTAATTTTGATTTGGAAGAGAAAAAATAATTATTGACAATCACATGCAGTAAATATAGCAAATTTCAACTCAATTTTATTCATAAAAATGCAAGAAGTGACTCAAGTACCTGATTTTTGTGAGGTGTTTAAACTCCAATCCAGAACAGGTGGTATGGCCATCTGTCATTTGAAGGCGCAGCATTCGTAGACCTCCCTGGGACTCTGTGTCTTTTGGTGCCGAGATATTCCTCAGCTTCTGCAGCTGGAGAACACATTGACCCTCCAGCTGGCCATATGGAAGGATACACATTGGAAAAACAAAAGAAGTGCAGGAAATTGATAGAAACAGCAAAGTAGTGAATCTACTTTAAATACAGTAAATATAGTTCACATACTGCATTTCTTTTCACATATTTGGCATTATGGGCTTCTGGGAATATAATCACAAAAACTGAACAGGTTTTTCAGGTCTACTTTCTTATAGAATACAAAATCAACAGACCTCAAAAGGAAGCAATTCATGGAAATTTATGCATGTAAAAATGGATGAGAAGAGAAAGGTGAGAGAAAAACATAATATTATGCAGGCTAAATTTGCATTCACACAGAACACAAACCATTCATACAAACTGTTTATCTGTGGGTGGTGTTAGACAGGGAAAGTGTGTCTTGATCTACGCCCAGTAATAAACGTCCACTTTAGTCGCCAGTGTGAACAAAAGTGGACGCCTCTCTTATATTTGGAAGTGTGTTAGAGCCATCTAGTGACATTCAGAAGGATTACTATCAATTTAAAACTTTCAAGGGGCGCTTGGCTATGATCATAACCTGAAAAAAAGTTTATATATATATATATATATATATATATATATATATATATATATATAATATATATATATATATATATATATAAAAACTATAGACAGAGAGAGAGAGATCCATCCATGCATTTTCTTAGCTACTTATCCTCACGAGGGTTGCGGGAATGCTGGCGCCTGTTCCAGCTGTCAAAGGGCAGGAGGCAGGGTACACCCTGAACTCATTGCCAGCCAATCGCAGGAAACACAGAGACAGACAAGTTGCACTCACAATCACATGTAGGGGCAATTTAGAGTGTCCAATTAATTTAGCATATTTTTGGGTTGTGGGAGGAAACCCGAGTGCCCGGAGAATACCCACGCAGGCATGGGGAGAATGTGCAAACTCCACACAGGCGGCGCCAGGATTGAACCCTGGTCCTCAGAACTGGGAAGCAAACGCTTTATAGCTACGCCAGATATTATATATATATATTTTAAAATCCAATTTACATCGTTTCTACATTTGCACAAACGGTAGCATTGAAACCTCTCTCTGCAACTTACCTTTTCAACTCTTCCACTATTGATGTCAGGTGGCAGAATTTTTCTTCCTATCTGTCTGAGATCAGTCTGCAAAAAAAATTGGGTTAACTGAAGTAATGGAAAAGAAACCAAGAACAATTGAATATTACGCAAGAGTTGATTTTACTATTCTCTGAAAGATTTTTCTCCTTGCCGGAAATGTACTACAAAGAAGTTTTGCATTTCTAGAAAATCTCAGATTCATCCTGACATTAAAAAGTTTCCAAATCTTCATTGATACCCATGCCTGCCAAAATGTAAGAGACGAATTGAAGAATTGAGACTGTTTCGGTAGACTTTACAGAAACAACAAAAATGGATATATCTGCTTTTGCGTCTGAACTCTTCAGTTAGTCTCAGACTACTTCAAAGCAAACCTAAAATAATCAAAATGGAAATAGAGAGCTCTCTAAATCCAAATCGCTCTCTAAATCCAAATCAAGTGTTGAGCATATTTGTAAAGACCTTTCTTTTTCTTCCTTAAATAGGAAGAAATGGAATTAAGTAATTTTTTTACCCCCAAATGCCTAAATCTGATTCATGCATATGTTCATTTTGAGCAGATGCTGTTAATATGGAAGTAAATATGTGCCACCAGGATTTGAATTAAAAAAAAAATAAATTGGCTGGGTTAGGAAGGCAGGGTTACTTCAAGTCATAACTCAACACCCAGCCAATCTAGTTCCACTTTCTTAGTATGTGACGTCACGTGACTAAGAAAGCGTAACTGGATTGGCTAGGTGTTAGACGGTGAATTTCAGACAGCGAATTGTAGCCAGTTGAACTTCAGACAGCGAATTGTAGCCAGTTGAATCTCAGGAGACTGAAAATATTGCTTTTGCATTTTAAAGGTTAATTTTTTTTTATATGGAGAATTTGTTAACATTGAAAAGTCAAACTGAAATACAGCTATTGGAAATGTGATCACTTTGAAATAATAATAATAACTGAATTTTACAACAAAATTTTCAGTGGCATTTTTAATTCAAATCCTGTTGGCACATATTTACTTCTATATGTGAACCAATTTTGAACCTCTTGAGACCATGCATACACAAACAAAGAATCATTTTTTTTTTTTTTTTTTTTTTTAATGTGACACGTGCATCTTTTATCCAAGATGCAAAACACATTGTCACTAGGGCAATTAATAAAAACAATTATAATTGTAATGGCAAGCCGGGAATTTGCTTATGAGTTGACTAATGTCCTAATTAACTGAACAGAAAGAACACTTCATCACTTTTACTCTTGCTCTATTCAATTGCTTGTCAGTGTTGTACAGTATGTAAGTGTATATCTGCCACTTTCTGTGTGTTGGTAGTTGTGACGCAATGAGGAGACTGCCCGAGTTCATGGTTTGCTCTGGAAAAACCATCTAAGAACACATATTATTTGAAAGAAAAACTGGAGCAACATGACCACAACCTGTGATTTAGAATTAATTGTGATTACATAACATACATATGTAGGTAACGTTTTCATTTTTTTCCACAAATAAAACATGTTTTGCATAGAAAACATTAAGATGAATAAATCCAACCATTCTTTATGTGAGCTACTTATCCTCACAAGGGTCGCAGGAGTGCTGGAGCCTATCCCAGGTATCTTTGGCCGGGAGGGGTGAATAAAATATCATCCATCCATTCATGATCTGAGCTGCATATCCTCACAAGGGTCACGGGGGCCGATCCCAGCTATCTTTAGGCAGGAGGCAGGGTAGACCTTGAACTGGTTGCCAGCCATTCGCAAGCACATTGAAACAAACAACCATTCATACTCACAATCACAACAGAGGCCAATTTATCCAATTAACCCATGTTTTGGGATGTGGGAGGAAACCAGAGTGCCCAGAGAGAACAGAACATGCAAACTTCATACAGGCGGCGCCGGGATTTGAACTGGGGTCCTCAGAACCATGAGGCCAACACTCGAACCAGTTGCAACACCGTGCCGTCTATTTCTGTTTTATTTTAGATTTATTTATTGGAGACAGGCGGCACGGTGACTGAGCTGGAAAGCCTTGGCCTCTCACAGTTCTGAGCTCCCGGGTTCAATCCCGGACCCGGCTGTTTTGAGTTTGCATGTTCTCCCCGTGCCTGCGTGTGTTTTCTCTGGGCACTCCGGTTTCCTCCCACATCCCAAAAACATGCAACAGTAATTGGACACTCTAAATTAACCCTAGGTGTGATAGTGAATGCGGCTGTTTGTCTCGATGTGCCCTGCGATTGGCTGGCAACCAGTTCAGGGTGTAACCCACCTCCTGCCCATCGACAGCTGGCATAGGCTCTAGCACTCCCCGCAACCCTTGTGAGGATAAGCAGCTAAGGAAATGGATGGATGGATGGATGGATGATAAAACAAATATCCAGTGGTCAAATGAATACCACTTATAATATTTGGTTGTCCATAACCCTAGTGAGGATAAGCATTACAGAAAATGAATGAATGAATATCTGGTTGTACAAAACCAATTCCAATGAAGCTCCGATAGTGTTAAACATGGATAAAAACAGAATACATTGATTTGAAAATCATGATCAACCTACATTTAATTAAATACACTACCAAAATAAGATATTTAATGTTCAAACTGATAAACTATTGTTTTGAGCAAATAATCATGAATTTAATATGTCACGGCACATTCCAAAAAAGCTGGGACAGGTGGCAAAAAACACAAAGTGAAGGAATGCTCATGAAACACCTGTTTGGAAGATCCCACTGGTGAAAAGGGTAATTGACCCCTCCGTACAGGGCACTTAACGACGCCTCCTGAAGTGACGTCACGCCACGTGCGCTGACGTAAGACCAACAGTAAAAATGGCAAATACAATACAATACATTCTGAACAGAGGTACTCCATGCTTCTGATTTCATTCAAATCAACGATATATTATAGATTCTAAATACAATACATTCTTAACTGAGAGAGACGCCATGCTTCTGATTTCATTCAATCATTCACACGTAGCAATGTTATGCTAGCGGAGAACGTCTCATTCATTTATACGAGACGTGTATTAAAAATCTAATTTAGGGCATATCTTCGTGCAAACACAGTCTGGTTAACTTTCGGCCGCGAGCCAGCAAGAAATCAATACGTTTGTGCAGTCCGATCATCGCTAAATATCGCTCAACAAAGAATAAGTGTGTCAATCGTTCACACGCAGCAATGTTATGCTAGCGGAGAACGTCTCATTCATTTATACGAGACGTGTATTAAAAATCAAATTTAGGGCATATCTTCGTGCAAACACAGTCTGGTTAAGCTTCAGCCTCGAGCCAGCAAGAAATCAATATGTTTGTGCAGTCCGATCATCGCTAAATATCGCTCAACAAAGAATAAGTGTGTCAATCGTTCACACGCAGCAGTGTTATGCTAGCGAAGAACTTCAAATTCATTTATACGAGACATGGATTGAAAATCAAATATAGGGCATACCTTTGTGCAAACATGTGTTCCGGTTGATATTAGATTGATTTAGTTGATGATGCGGTCTTCCACAAAGTTTTATCCATCGAAGGCATTTTTCGTACTGGGTCTTCGGTTTTGGAAAGGGTACGAATCGAACTCCACCAACTAGCCTTTCAGGATACCTGTCGTCACTATTACAAAGTCCGTGACTACACCTCTTAACCATATTTTTGGTCAATAACCCAAATACGCGATAAAACGCTAACTAAACCTATACTGGACCATGCAATGTCTGAAAAAATGGCGGGAGCAAAAACGGACTTTGGTTTATGCAGATCTCTGGCCTCTGATTGGTCAGTGACGCGGACTGCGCAATATCCACGGAGGGGTCAATTGTTAAAAGGTGGGTGCCATGATTGTGTAAAAAAGGAGCATCCCAGAATTGCTCATTCACAAGCGAAGACGGGCGAGGCTCTTTGTGAACTAGTCCGTAACAAAATAGTGGAACAGTTTGAGGACAATGGTCATCAAATACAATTGAAAGGATGTAGGGATTTCATCATCTATGGTCCATAATGGATAAATTACTGTATGCATTTGGACTGTAATGAATAGAAAGTCCAAGAGCCAGCATTTGTAACGGTATGAGGATGTCTTTCGGCCAATGGCATGGGTAACTTACATACAGTGAAGAAAATAAGTATTTGAACCCCCTGCTATGTTGCAAGTTCTCCCACTTAGAAATCATGGAGGGGTCTGAAATTTTCATCGAAGTTGCATGTCCACTTTGAGAGAGATAATTATCTTTTTCTTTCGGCTTGTCCTGTTAGGGGTCGCCACAGCATGTCATCTTTTTCCATTTAAGAGTATCTCGTGCATCCTCCTCTCTAACACCCACTGTCCTCATGTCCTCCCTCACAACATCCATCAACCTTTTCTTTGGTCTTCCTCTCGCTCTTTTGCCTGGCAGCGCCATCCTCAGCACCCTTCTACCAATATACTCACTCTCTCACCTCTGAACATGTCCAAACCATCGAAGTTTGCTCTCTCTCATCTTGTCTCCAAAATATCCAACTTTGGCTGTCCCTCTAATAAACTCATTTCTAATCCTATCCAACCTGTTCACACCAAGCGAGAACCTCAGTATCTTCATTTCTGCTACCTCAAGTCCTGCTTCCTGTTGTTTCTTCAGGGCCACCATCTCTAATCCATACATCATGGCCGGCCTCACCATTGTTTTATAAATTTTCATAATGGCAGACACTCTTCTGTCAAATAGAACACCAGACTCCTTCTGCCAGATAATCTAAAAAGAAAAATCCAGAAATCACAATGTATGCTTTTTTAACGATTTATTTGTGTGCCACAGCTGCAAATAAGTATTGGAACACCTGAGAAAACCAATGTTAATATTTGGTACAGTAGCCTTTGTTTGCAATTACAGAGGTAAAACATTTCCTGTCTTTGTTCACCAGGTTTGCACACACTGCAGGAGGGATTTTGTCCCACTCCTCCACACAGATCTTCTCTAGATCAAACAGGTTTCTGGGCTGTCGCTGAGAAACACAGAGTTTCAGCTCCCTCCAACGATTTTCTATTGGGTTTAGGTCTGGAGACCGACTAGGCCACGCCAGAACCTTGATATGCTTCTTACAGTACCACTCTTTGGTTTTCCTGACTGTGTGCTTCAGGTCATTGTCATGTTGAAAGACCCAGCCATGACGCATCTTCAATGCTCTGACTGAGGGAAACAGGTTGTTCCCCAAAATCTCACAATACATGGCCGCGGTCATCCTCTCCTTAATACAGAGCAGTCATCCTGTCCCATGTGCAGAAAAACACCCCCAAAGCATCATGCTACCACCCTCATGCTTCACAGTAGGGATACTGTTCTTGGGATGGAACTCATCATTTGTCTTCCTCCAAACACGGTTAGTGGAATTATGACCAAAGAGTTCCATTTTGGTCTCATTTGACCACAAAACCTTCTCCCATGACTCCTCTGTTTCATCCAAATGGTCATTGGCAAACTTAAGTCGCGCCTTGACACGTGCTGGTTTAAGCAGAGGAACCTTCCGTGCCATGCATGATTTCAAACCATGACGTCTTAGTGTATTACCAACAGTCTCCTTGGAAACGGTGGTCCCAACTCTTTTTAGGTCATTGACCAAGTCCTGTCGTGTAGTCCGGGGCTGATTCCTCACCTTTCTAAGGATCATTGAGACGCCACGAGGTGGTATCTTGCATGGGGCTCCACTCTGATTGAGATTGACCATCATGTTTAGCTTCTTCCATTTTCTAATGATTGCTCCAACAGTGGACTTTTTTTCACCAAGCTGCTTGGCAATTTCTCAGTAGCCCTTTCCAGCTGTGTGGGGTTATACAATTTTATTTCTGGTGTCTTCGGACAGCTCTTTGGTCTTGCCCATGTTACAAGTTTGAGTCTTACTGATTGTACGAGGTGTCTTTATGCAGCTATCGACCTCACACAGGGGCATGTGATTCAAGATAATACATGGAGTGGAGGTGGACTTTTAAAGGTGGACTAATGGGTCTTTGAGGGTCACAATTCTAGCTGATGCACAGGTGTTTAAATACTTATTTGCAGCTGTATCACACAAATAAATTGTTAATTCATACATTGTGATTTTGGGATTTTTCTTTTTTGATTATCTCTCTCACAGTGGACATGCACCTATGATGAAAATTTCAGACCCCTCCATGATTTTTAAGTGGGAGAACTTCCAATATAGTAGGGTGTTCAAATACCTATTTTCTTGACTGTATCTATGAAGGCACCGTTAAAGCTGAAAGGTACACCAAGGAGAAACGCATAGTGCCATCCAAGCAACGTCTTTTTCATGGACGCCCCTGCTTATTTCATGTGCCAAACCACATTCTGCACGTGTTACAACAGTGTGGCATCGTAATTAAAGAGTGCAGTTACTAGAGTGGCCTGCCTGCAGTCCAGACTTGTCTCCATTGTACATAAAATGAAACTTGGTCCCCGCACTGTTGAACGGCTGAAGCTGTACATCAAGCAAGAATGGAAAACGATACAACGATTTACCAATTAAGTGTCATCAGTTACCAAACCTTTATTGAATGTTGTTAGAAGAAAAGGTGATGTAACACAATGGTAAACATGATCCTGTCCCAACTTTTCTGGAATGTGTTGGAGCCATAAAATAATCAGTTAATAGTTATTTGTGAAAAACACAGTTTGAACAGTAAATATCGTCTTTGGTGCATTTTCAATATAATATAGGTTCAACATGATTTGCATATCAAGGTATTCTCTTCTCATTGTTGTCTCTTCTTTAACACAATATTCCAACCCTCAGTGGAATTGGGTTTGTCACGTAAATGGCCTGTTTTGTGTTCAACACGGCAAATTTTAAAGAGAGGCGAGTGATTTGCATGTATGTCAAGTGACTTGACTCGGACTTTAGTGGAAAAAATGTGATCCCTAGTTCATAGAAAAAAATATTGGCAAGGCAGTACTCACATCAAGTGCAATGCGAATAATATCCTTATGTGACATGTTCTCAGCAGATTCTTTCAATTTAGCAATGCCTTCATCACTGAGGTACCTGTGCAGAAAAAATAGAGATGGTAGATTAGCGAAAGAACAACAACTAAAAACAGAAAGTGCTTATCCTCACTAGGCTCATGGATGCGCTGGAGGCTATCCTAGCTGAAATTTTTTTTCTTTAAAAAATATATATGATGGATGCGTGTGTGTGCGTGTATTTGCGTGGACATCGGGACAGTCATACACAAAGACAATTGCTCGCAGTGTTGTGCTATTAAGATACATACAGGTTTTTATCTATAGTGGGCATAAGAAGAGTTGCCAAAAGGTCTCCAATGAAATGGAACATGGTCAATTTCACAGTGATTCCTTGGTCTCAGGTGATCTCCAGGAGACGTCAGATTTGGCCACGTAAAATATGTTTATGGGTTCACAAAATAACGTAGTCACTTCAAACATGTCCTGTAAAATAAAAGTCTGTCGCTTGACAAAACATATCACAAAAAGTTAATATGCTGGGTTTTTAACACTTACTCCAATTTAAAGTAAAACTGAATGATCACATAATGGAAAACTATTACTTTGGTTCCATGTGAGTTACGTTGTACTTAAAATAATCAAAAGTATATTAGTGGAGATTGTAAACGAATTAAAGTACTTGGGAATACTACTTTGTGAATTCCAGTCTCTCAGAAGCTGAAATGAAACTAACATCAACTCCATCCTCAAAAAAGCCCAGCAGAGGATATACTTCTTGCGGCTTCTAAAGAAGCACAGCCTGCCATGGGAGCTGTTTAGACAGTTCTACACAGCGGTCATTGAATCAGTACTGTGCACCTCCATCACAGTCTGGTTTGGTGCTGCTGGAAAAAGCAACAAAGTCCGTCTGCAACGCACACTGAAAACTACTGAAACGATTGCCAGTATCCCACTACTCGCCCTGGAGAACTTGCACACTACCAGAGCTAAGACAAAAGAAGGCAAAATCCTCATGGACGCTCCATATTACCAATCATGATCACCAGCTCTTCCAGCTCCTTCCTTAGTGTAGGCGCTACTGAAGAATGCAAACTAAAACTTGCAGACATTCCAACAGCGTCTTACCTCTTGCAATTAACTTCTTAAATGGCTAAATCACAATTTAACTGCAATATTATGCCATTTTTTTCTCAGGAGGTTATCAGATTCCTGCTAGGCCAATAACAATTATATGCTGTATTGTCTATTACTCGTGCATGCACTGTAGGAGTCTCACCACGCCGCACCATTTGCATCTGAGTAGTAGCTTTAGCATTTGCATTATTGACATTGTCCCAGATTATCGTAGCACTCTGCATCTTTTTGCACAATTGTCAAAAAAGTGTTCCACCACTGCCAGATCTGTTGTTGTACTAGAGCAGCTTCAACTACCCAAGACAAATTCTTCGAGTGTTTTTACATACTTGGCAATAATGATGATTCTGACATAAATCGTTAGTATCATCACCCACAGTCCTCTCCAAAATTATTGCAACAGCAAGGTTTAAGTTGGAATTCTGAAGTTTTGTCTCATATTATTTTTTTGATCTGAAACCCAAATGTCTTCGGTATACAACCAAAAGGAATTTACTTTTCTGTTGCAACCCTTTTGGAGGGGATTTTGATCACCGTTGTCGTTATTACTGTAGGATTTCACAATGAACCTGTAACGCTATGACTCTTTAACAGACACTTCTTCGGAGTACAATAGGGAAGTTCTACCTCTAACTACATGCAAATATGTACGTAATACGTAGAATAGAACTGAACTTGTACGTTTTAATTACAAATGTTTTTATTCGCAGTCTTTATGAGCACCATTACAGTATAGGTTAGTTCTCGAAAAATGGGAATAATAGTCTTCTTGTAGTGTCGTGCTACATGTTCACAGCTACCGAAAGTGCTGAAGGGCCCATTTACTTTTAAAACCAAGACTTAACATGAAGCTGTCGTGAAAGTGAAGTCTTGTGGTTGTATAGAAGCATGAAACCCCCCAAAAAGTGGACACCCCTTCGTTTTACTAGAAGCAGTTAGTTACCACACGACTTACCAGCCCTCATTGGTCAGGGACTCCGCTAAAGTGGACATTTTCGTCCAAGTAAACGGAAATATGACGACAATAATATGTCAAAATCGATTTTTTGAAATTACGCTACATTCATCCAGACATATCAGTAGGTTAACAACAATACCCGCTAACGTCGCCTATCTCCGGCGTCACCAACGTCACTCTTACGAGTCGGTACGGCGTGCCAAAGGGTTCAACACTGCTCAATTTAGAGCTTTCTTTTAAAACATTAAAATAATGAACTTGAACGGGTGTTGTTGTAAACGGATGGAAAATATCCTTCATCCTCTTCTCAAATACCGGCTTCCCTCAAGATTCATACGCTTCGCTTTGTATTCCTCGAGCTCTCTTCCAAGGGAGCTCCATTCTCACCCCCTTTCACAATTTCTCCTTTGCATTGGTCCCCACCGTAAAAGTCTGGTTTTAAACATTGTCTCCAAAACAGGGGTCACCAACGCGGGGTGCACGGGCGAAGACTACTTAAGGTGCCTGCGAGGCATGTTCTAAAAGCAGCACTAACCACACATTGTTATTATTATTGTTATCCATCCACCCATCCATCGATCCATTTTCTTACCCGCTTATCCTCACAAGGGTCACGGGGAGTGCTGGAGCCGATCCCAACTGTCAACTGGAAGGAGGTGGGGTACACCCAGAATTGGTTGCCCACCAATCGCAGGGCATATCGAGACAAACAGCTACGCTGACAATCACACCTAGGGGCAATTTAGAATGTCCAATTAATGTTGCATGTTTTTGGGCTGTGGGAGGAAACCGGAGTGCCTGGAGAAAGCCTACACAGGCATGGGGAGAAACTTCAAACTCCACACAGATGGCGCCAGGATTTGAACTCCGATGACAGCTGAGATAGGCTCCACTGCTCCTGCAACCCTCGTGAGGATAAGCGACTCAGAAAATTGATGGATGAATATCGTTGTGTGAAAAGGTCTCCAACAACTGCCCACACAACCACCTCTTGGTTGTGAGCATGTCCTCCTGGAGAGAAAGGGAATGCTTAAAATGTCTTCATAGCCTGATACAAATCCATGTTGCAGTATTCTTTTTTCATTGGAAACAACTATGACAGTATATATTTTTGTAGTTCCTACCAATTCCTTCAGTAATGCAGTACCTGCAGACAATGTTAGGTCAAGGCAGGCCTATTGTGAATGTTAACTGTAGCTCATTCCTGTTGCTCTGACGTTGATGAGGTGCACCCTGTGGTAGTGAGAAGGAAATGGAATTTATGATGAATGATTCTTATTATCTGAGGCCTATATACTGATATGACACCTGGCACCTCATAGCTCAGTGGTTAGAGCATTGATTTGGTAAACCAGGTCGTGAGTTAATTTCTCACTAGAGCCTTCACTCCCCAAGAGTCAGGAAGGGCATCTGGCGTAAAAACTGTGCCAAAAAATATGAGCGTTCATCTGAGATGACACGGTGTGGTGACCCCTAACGGGACAAGCCAAAAGAAAGAAGAATATACTGATATGAAACCTAGCTTTGTAGCATTAATCATAAAAGAATTGTAACATAAAGAGCATTTTACTAACATTTAGGAGGAACCTATTATGACTGAGGTGTGTGGATGTTCCAAATGCAGAGGAAAGGTGGCCAAATAGCGTTGCAAGGCAAGGTAATGACGCAGAGTCAAAAATACGAACAATACAAGGCTCGGGATACTTTAAGATGGCTGCACAAACTCGTGTTCAAGAGTTGTTGCTCTGCTTAAAAGATGGAGTTTGGGACCATCTTAAGTAGATAGCAGATGATAATTGCCTGCACTTATCTCCCGGCTCCATTTGTCTTTAACAATTCCTGCATAAGGGCACACACATACACTAACCAGCGCAGAGGTCAAGGAGCAAAATCGATAAAGAAGGCAGCAGTGTAGGTGGTATGTGGAGCCGGGAGGAACGATGAGTATATCATCACACCACATTAAAATGAACCAATCACGAGAGAAGAGCTTCGTGGCTTTCTCTGCACAGCCACTTTTTTTTTTTTTTACGTGTGCCCGGCAACATTCGCAGAAGTACTGAGTGGGACAATGCACAGGTCATGTGATGCAGGACGGGCGTTGTCGACCGCGTGAGTATTAAGTGGCTTAAACTCTACCCCACCCTCCTACAGGCCTCACCCGCTGGAAGACTCAGGACAACACGGGACAAAAGTATGGACGTCACGGATGAGTGCCCTAATTAACATTTGATGGGTAGGAACCCAAATACTACCATAACCCACCCAGTCCTCCAAATAGTGAAGACACCAGGCTCGCCGACTGGTCCTTGACGGGCCTCAACGGTGACTGCAGGATCCCCGTCCATTATAAGGAGGGGTGACACAGGAGAGGACAGCAGAATCGGGGACACAGTCTTAACCTGTGAGACATGGAACAACACATGAACCCAAAGAGATGTTGGACTCTTAAGGGATTAACCAAAGCATTGATTTCTTTGGAGCTGAGGAATCTTCTTCTTTTCCTTTCGGCTTGTCCCGTTAGGGGTCGCCACAGCGTGTCATCTTTTGCCATCTTAGCCTATCTCCTGCATCTTCCTCTCTAACCCCAACTGCCCTCATGTCTTCCCTCACCACATCCATAAACCTTCTCTTTGGTCTTCCTCTCGCTCTTTTGCCTGGCAGCTCCATCCTCAGCACCCTACCACCAATATACTCACTCTCTCGCCTCTGAACATGTCCAAACCATCGAAGTCTGCTCTCTCGAACCTTGTCAGCAAAACATCCAGCTTTGGCTGTCCCTCTAATGAGCTCATTTCTAATCCTATCCAACCTGGTCACTCCGA
This sequence comes from Syngnathoides biaculeatus, assembly GCF_019802595.1. Taxonomy (NCBI): domain Eukaryota; kingdom Metazoa; phylum Chordata; class Actinopteri; order Syngnathiformes; family Syngnathidae; genus Syngnathoides; species Syngnathoides biaculeatus. The sequence continues at coordinate 26,871,719 of NC_084642.1, read as the reverse complement.
GCGAGAACCTCAACATCTTCATTTCTGCCACCTCCAGTTCAGCTTCCTGTTGTTTCTTCAGTGCCACCGTCTCTAATCCGTACATCATGGCCGGCCTCACCACTGTTTTGTAAACTTTGCCCTTCATCCTAGCAGAGACTCTTCTGTCACATAACACACAAGACACCTTTCGCCAGCTGTTCCAACCTGCTTGGACCCGTTTCTTCACTTCCTGACCACACTCTCCATTGCTCTGTATTGTTGACCCCAAGTATTTGAAGTCGTCCACCCTCGCTATCTCTTCTCCCTGTAGCCTCACTCTTCCCCCTCTACTTTTCTCATTCACGCACATATATTCTGTTTTACTTCGGCTAATCTTCATTCCTCTCCTTTCCAGTGCATGTCTCCATCTTTCCAATTGTTCCTCTGCATGCTCCCTGCTTTCACTGCATATGACAATATCATCTGCGAACATCATGGTCCAAGGGGATTCCAGTCTAACCTCATCTGTCAGCCTATCCATTACCACTGCAAACAGGAAGGGGCTCAGAACTGATCCCTGATGCAGTCCCACCTCCACCTTAAAGTCCTCTGTCACACCTAAGGCACACCTCACCATTGTTCTGCTGCCATCATACATGTCCTGTACTATTTTAACATACTTCTCTGCCACACCAGACTTACGCATGCAGTACCACAGTTCCTCTCTTGGTACTCTGTCATAGGCCTTCTCTAGATCCACAAAGACACAATGTAGCTCCTTCTGACCTTCTCTGTACTTTTCCACTAGCATCCTCAAGGCAAATAATGCATCTGTGGTACTCTTTCTAGGCATGAAACCATACTGTTGCTCGCAGATACTTACTTCTGTCCTGAGTCTAGCCTCCACTACTCTTTCCCATAACTCCATTGTGTGGCTCATCAAATTTATTCCTCTACAATTCCCACAGCTCTGAACATCCCCTTTGTTCTTAAAAATGGGAACTAGAACACTTTTCCTCCATTCTTCAGGCATCTCTCCAAATTGCTTCCATACCTCTACCGGTATGTCATCAGGACCAACTGCCTTTCCATTTTTCATCCTTTGTAGTGCCTTTCTGACTTCCCCGTTAGTAATCATTGCCACTTCCTGGTCCTTCACACTTGCCTCTTCAACTCTCCCTTCTCTCTCATTTTCTTCATTCATCAACTTCTCAAAGTATTCTTTCCATCTATTTAGCACACTACTGGCACCAGTCAACACATTTCCATCTCTATCCTTAATCACCCTTACCTGCTGCACATCCTTCCCATCTCTATCCCTCTGTCTGGGCAACCTGTAGAGATCCTTTTCTCCTTCTTTCGTGTCCAACCTGGTGTACATGTCTTCATATGCCTCTTGTTTAGCCTTTCCTACCAAAAGACACACCAAGTACTCTCCTGCCTGTCTCTCTGATTTCCTTGGCTGTCGTTGTCCAGTCTTCCGGGAGCTTCTGCTTTCCATCGAGAGCCTGTCTTACCTCTTTCAGAAAGGCCGGACAACATTCTTCCTTTCTCAGCTTCCACCACATGGTTCTCTGCTCTACCTTTGTCTTCTTAATCTTCCTACCCACCACCAGAGTCATCCTACACACTACCATCCTATGCTGTCGAGCTACACTCTCCCCTACCACTACTTTACAGTCAGGAACCTCCTTCAGATTACATCGTCTGCACAAAATATAGTCCACCTGCGTGCTTCTACCTCCGCTCTTGTAGGTCACTATATGTTCCTCCCTCTTCTGGAAATAAGTATTCAGTACAGCCATCTCCATCCTTTTTGCAAAGTCCACCACCATCTGTCCACCAAAGTTCCTTTCCTGGATGCCGTACTTACCCATCACTTCTTCATCGCCCTGTTTCCTTTACCAATATGTCCATTACAATCTGCACCAATCACAACTTTCTCGCTCTCTGGGTCTGGGATGCTCAGAACTACTTCATCTAGTTCCTTCCAGAATTTCTCTTTCAACTCTAGGTCACATCCTACCTGTGGTGCATAGCCGCTAACCACATTATACATAACACCCTCAATTTCAAATTTTAGTCTTATCACTCGATCTGATACTCTTTTCACCTCCAAGACATTCTTAGCCAGCTCTTCCTTTAAAATAACCCCTACTCCATTTCTCTTCTCATCTACTCCGTGGTAGAATCATTTAAACCCTGCTCCTATACTTCTAGCCTTACTTCCTTTCCACCTGCTCTCTTGGATGCACAGAATATCAACCTTTCTCCTAATCATCATGTCAACCAAATCCTGAGCTTTTCCTGTCATAGTCCCAACATTCAAAGTCCCCACACTCAGTTTTAGGCTCTGTGCATTCCTCTTTTTCTTCTGACGGTGGATCCGGTTTTCTCCTCTTCTTTGTCTTCCACAATACACAGAGCCAATTTGTTGGATTACACTCTCAGGGACGGTTCCGTGTGCTAAACCACCCCTTTTGGATGACAGAGTAGTTGGGAGCAATAATATGGTGATGATTAGCTTCTACCTAAGGTCTTGAAACAGTACGGAATGAGATGACCACCGGACTCTGGGACACTTATGCATGTGGCTTGGGACTAATGGAACTGCACAGTCACCCTCTTGCGATACTAACAGTGGGGGATGATAGCCCAAGGAATACTGGAATCAAGACATAGCTAGAGAGGCACGCAACAGCGTACAGTGTGCATATTAGATTCACGCCAGCTTGGTATGCCGTAAAGCTGAGTGCGAGATGCTCATTCAGTGCATGGCTTTTCCAGCTGGTGATTGGCACACTCACCATCCGGATGGTAACCCAAGGATAGACTAAAGGTTTCTTTAAACTCACATGGGCAGTGGCCGTGGTGATGTCACTGCGGTTATCCCATACGGTTTGCCTGTATACTGAAACGCAACCTATGCATACAGTTTTGAAAATGTGCCGAAGTTGTCCTCTAAGTCGGTGGTTTTGATACAGCTGTTGTTGGCTAGTACACCAGAAGGTGTAATTTCCTCTCCCGAACAAGGAATAAAGCAAAAACAATGGAGCCTACCTGTCAGGGGTCGCCACACTGTGTCATCTTTTTCCATCTAATGAGATGACAGATTTAATTATACTGCAAAATTGATCTAGAACGTGGGGGCCTGGATGGTATGTGGAATCAGGAGGAAAGCTGAGTATGTCATCACCGCATGTGACTAAACCAGATCAATCTCGAGAGATGTTCTCTGCGGTATTCTGGGGGGTAAAAATTTGTGCTATGTACGTGTCAATTGACTGGACCACAAGTCATGCATTGGTCACATGATGCAATGTGGGACTGTTGACTCCGTGAACACAAGATTATAAAAAGGTTTAACACCAATGCCTAGACCGGCACAGCATGACTTCCAGGCTTGAGATGTTAATTGAGCAAACTTGTTGGACATAATTTCACTGGGGATTTTATGTAAACAGAAGCTCTTAAGTTAGACAGTCTCTTTAAGAAATGGAATTTTGGGTAGTGGTAGAAAATGAGATGCCTTCAAAACCCTGTCAACAATAGTGCAGATTAATGCGTTACCTCTTGAAAGAGGGAGGCCGGTTACAAAAAACAGGTCAATGTGTGATTAGGGATATCTGGAACTAGGAACCACGTGAAATAAACCAGAGTTGTGTTTGGTGGAAGTTTAACTTTGAGCACTCATTGTAAAAGAGGAAACTAATGTTTTAGTGTCTTCCTCCATCGAAGATCGTCAGAAGTGTGGGTGGAGGAATGCCAAAATTCTGTGGATTCCAGGGTGACACATCAAGGGAGATAACTGGCCCCATTCCAGTAGTTGGGAACAACTCAAGATGGGCACAAACAATTCCTGGAACTTCCACCAGGGTCAGACTGTTCCCCCTGAGCACTCTTGACCACAGACTCTATCCTAGGTAAGTGATAGCAAATAAAAACAACAATGAAAAAATAAAAACAGATAAACACAATAATGCGATCGGGATCCGGCTTAGTGTTCTCAGGAGCAAACAGATGAGAAAGTGCATCAGGTTTAGCATTTTGGGACCTAATAGGACAAGGAAAAGGTAACTGTTATAAAAAGAGACTGCCCATCTATTCTGTTTGGAGTTCAAGTGCTTCGCCAATCAGATGTAATCCAGATTATGACAATCGATCCAAACGATGAAAGATTGTGTTACTCACTTTAACAGGTGTCGCCACTCCTGCGGGGCCAGTTTCACTGCCAAAAGTCCCTTGTCCCCAATAGATGGGGAAAGTCTGGGCAAAAAGAAACCACATGGGTGCATTTAACCCCGCACCGCCTCAAGTCCCACCTGAGAGGCATCCAGCTCGACTGTAAATTGACAAATCCGGTCAGGGTGAATGAAGATAGTAGCAAAGGTAAACCCTCTCTAATTCACTGAAAGCCAGGTCCGCCTCATCTAACCACTGCGAGGGTTTCAAGGGGACATGAGGATGGTGAGGGGGGCTGCAATCTGACTGTCGTCCCTGATAAATCTTTGCTAAAATTTGGTAGATCCAAGAAAGTACTAATGCACTGTAGCTGTTCAATGGAAGTAAGTATTGGCCAATCCGCAACAGCAGTTACTTTCGTTGGATCTATATACAGCTCTCCCTCAGTAATGACATATACCAAAGAGGTGGTCTTCGAGACAGGAAACACACACTTATCTGGTTTTATGTAGAGCTTGTTCTCAAGCAACCTCTGAAGCACTTGCCCCACTGACTGGTGAGCACATGTGCCTCACAATTCTGAGGACCGATGTTCAAATCCCGACCTCGCCCGTGTGGAGTTTACATGTTCTCCCCGTGCCTCTGTGGGTTTTCTCTGGGCACTCGGTAGGTGAACTCTAAATTGCCTGTAGGTGTGAATGTTACATAGAGTTACTCACCACCGAATTGAAGCATTGAGCTCACATTTGTGAAGGGTCACCATAACTAAGGAGCGTGTACTGTACAGTGTCCAACGCACCATGACAGCACATTAACAATCTATGTATGCATTGGGTAGGACTAGCAATCTAACAAGTAACACTGGCTGACTCAGAGCATCATGACCCCAAAATGTTATAGTCCAGCCTCGATGCTAATTTCATGCCCATCGCAATGCTCCCTAACACGTAAACATCCTTTACGATACAGAGGTAAGGCCAAAGGCAACGATGGCTACACAGTGAAATACAGTAACATCAAAGTATTTGCTGCAAACTAGTGTGGTGTTTACATAATTCACCCGCGGGACCTCGAGTTGGGGTGCAGGGTTCCGCACGGACTGTTTTTGTTGTTGCGCTTCCGGAGGAAAGGTTAACAGAGTTCCCGCCGTTATGCGAGTAGTTTGGTGATGTCGAACAATAAAGCAAGTTCTGTTTCTGTGTCCGACACTCCGCCTCCGACTCCTTTTCTCCGGCGCTACACTGGTGACCCCGACGTCAGTCCCGGCGTTTTCGAGACTGAAACGAACATGGCAACCGCCATCCTCAAATTGCCGGAGTTTTGGGAGACGTCCGCGGCAGCGTGGTTCGCACAGACTGAGGCTCAGTTCGCCCTCCGCGGGATCTCAGATGATTCCACGCGTTACTACCACGTTGTCTCAGCACTCGGGAGCTCAACGGCGGCCAGAGCAGTGAACTTCATCACCTCTCCCCCGGCCCGCGATAAGTATGCTGGGATCAAGGCTCACCTTCTCAAGGTTTTTGAACTTTCACGGCCGGAACGTGCCCGACGTCTGTTGGCTATTAATGGACTGGGGGACAGCAAACCTTCCGAACTCATGGAAATGATGCTAAACCTGCTGGGCATGGAAGAGCCCAATTTCATTTTCATGGAACTGTTTCTCAGGCAAATGCCACCGCATGTTCAGACGGCGCTCGCGAACAGTACTATCACTGAGCCCCGGGCCCTGGCCGAGGAGGCCGACCGTTTCTTCCTGGCAACCCAGCGCTTCTCCCCTGAGACGCTGCCCGCGACGCGCAGTTACTCACCTTCGGGCGCGGGGGTGGCATCCAGCAGGGGCCCCTTCGGCACCGACGGCCGTGCTGGCACAGGCTTGTGCTACTTCCATGCCCGTTTCGGTGCGAAAGCGAAGAGGTGCCGCGCCCCTTGCAACTACGACGCGTCGGGAAACGCCAAAGCCCACGCTTCGCAGCGGCCGTGAGCGTGGGCGCGAAGAGCCGGCTGCTGTTCGTCAAGGACAACCTTTCCGGGCGCAAATTCCTTTGTGACACCGGCGCCCAGAGGAGCGTCCTGACGGCCACTGCGGAGGACGCCGCTGGCGGGACTCATGGGCCACCCCTACTTTCCGCTAATGGCTCCCCTATCCGCTCTTATGGCATGAGGACTGTGGACTTGTGTTTCGGGAGTCAGCGCTTCACATGGGACTTTGTCACTGCGGATGTCTCATTCCCTCTCCTCGGCGCTGATTTTTTTTTGTGCCCACGGGCTGCTGGTGGATGTTAAGAGGGGCCATCTGGTGGATGCACTGACTTTTTCCACGGTCGCCTGCGTCCGCAATGAGGCGACTTATGGTGGTCTCTCCAGTTCGCTATCGGACGGCACCAAGTACCAACTCCTCCTTGGTGAGTTCCCTGCCTTGACACGGCCCACTTTCTCCTCTACCACGACTAAACATGGGGCCGAGCACCACATTGATACCAAGGGCCCCCCGATCCACGCGAGGGCCCGACGGCTTGATCCCGAGAAGCTAGCAGTCGCTAAGTCCGAGTTTGCCAACATGGAGCACTGGGAATCGTCCACCGCTCGGATAGCCCGTGGGCCTCGCCGCTACACATCGTCCCTAAACCGAGTGGCGGGTGGCGACCGTGTGGTGACTACTGCCACCTTAACAACGCCACTACGCCCGACGGCTACCCTGTTCCACACATTCGGGACTTCTCAGCCCACCTGGCAGGCAAAATCATGTTCTCCAAGGTAGACCTGGTGCGCGGGTATCACCAGGTTCCCGTGCACCCCTCAGACGTTCCCAAGACAGCTGTAATAACTCCGTTTGGACTTGCCATTTGTGTTCGTCTATTTGGATGACATCCTCGTCGCCAGCTCCTCGGAGGATGAACATCTGATGCACCTCCGCGACCTCTTCGCAAGACTTGAGCAGCATGGCCTGATCATCAACCCGGCAAAGTGTGTTTTCGGGGTGCCCTCTATCCAGTTCCTCGGGCACCTCATAGACAAGAACGGCGCCGCCCCCCTTCCGGCAAAGGTGGAGGCCGTCTCCGCTTTTCCCCGACCTCGCTCGGCTCGGGGCATCCGGGAGTTCCTGGGGATGGTGACTTTCTACCACCGGTTCATCCGCCGGGCGGCCCACATCATGCGCCCGCTCTATGAGGCTCTTAAAGACAAGGCCCCCAACCGGGACGTTGAATGGACGGCCGAGAGGATGGAAGCCTTCGAGGCTACGAAGGCCGCACTGAGTCGTGCCGCTATGCTGGCTCACCCGACCCACGGGGCCCCTGTCGCTCTCACTACCGATGCATCGGACTACGCTGTTGGAGCCGTATTCGAACAGTGGGTCGGCGGCGCCTGGCAACCGCTTGCCTTTTTCAGCCGTCAGCTGGTCCCCAGGGAGCGCAAATACAGCACGTTCGATAGAGAGCTCCTCGGCCTCTGGCTGGCGATCCGCCACTTCCGCTCCCTATTGGAAGGCCGTGAGTTCACGGCATATGTGGACCATAAACCCCTCACTTTCGCCATGTCCAAGGTGGCCGAGCCGTGGTCCGCCCGCCAGCAACGCCAACTGTCGTTCATCTCTGAGTACACTACGGACATCCAACACATCGCCGGCAAATCCAATGTGGTCGCGGACTGCCTCTCCAGGGCGATCGTCGGCACTGTGCATCTGGGTCTCGACTACTCCCGCATGAGCGCAGACCAGGCCTCGGACCACGGGGTGCAGGCCCTCAAGACTTCTGACACAGGTTTGCGCCTGGAGGAAGTCGCGGTTGGTGACTCGGGCGTCAGGTTGCTGTGCGACCTCTCGGCTGACCAGCCTCGGCCGCTGGTCCCTGCAAACTGGCGAAGAGCTGTTTTCGAGGCGGTCCACAACCTCTCCCACCCCGGAAGGAAACCGTCCGTGAGGCTGGTGGCCCAGAAGTTCGTGTGGCGCGGTCTCAAGAAAGATGTGCAGGCCTGGGTCGACTCGTGCGTGGCCTGTCAGCGGGCTAAGGTGCATCGCCACACAAAAGCCCCCTTGGAGCCCTTTGCTGTCCCCGAGAGGAGGTTTGACCACGTCAACGTTGACTTGGTAGGTCCACTTCCTCCCTCGCACGGATTCACCTACTTGCTCACCATGGTGGACAGGACGACCCGCTGGCCCGAAGCCGTTCCCCTCTCCTCGACAACGTCGTCAGACGTGGCCCGGGCGTTCATCGGCACGTGGGTTGCACGCTTCGGGACACCGTGCGACCTTTCTTCAGATCGTGGCCCTCAGTTTACCTCTGAACTCTGGAACGCAGTCGCTGAGAGTTTGGGGGTCAAGCTGCACCGCACTACCGCCTATCACCCCCAGGCGAACGGTCTTTGCGAGCGGTTCCACCGCTCCATGAAAGCAGCCCTGCGTGCCGGCTTGACGGACGGCAACTGGTTGGATAAGCTCCCGTGGGTCATGCTCGGCCTCAGGTGCGCCCCCAAGGAGGACCTGTTGTCCTCATCCGCCGAACTCGTCTACGGCCAGCCACTGCGGGTCCCCGGCGAATTCATCCCGGACGCCACAGCGCCCTGGTCCGCAGCCAGGCAACGGTCCTCCCTGCTGGAGGCCGCAAAAGGGTTTGCGCCGGTTCCCACGTCGCAACATGGCACCCCAGCTGCCCGGCTGCCCCGTCACCTGCGCTCTGCGGATTTTGTGTTTGTTCGTCATGACGCCCACCGTGGACCTCTCCGCCCCCCATACGACGGGCCGTTCAGGGTCCTGGAGCACGGGGATAAGAGCCTGCTCGTGGACATTGGCGGCAGACCCGAGACTGTTTCCGTGGACAGGGTCAAACCCGCGCACCTGGACATTGCCCAGCCTTTGGGGTTGGCCCTCCCCCCGCGTCGGGGTCGTCCCCCTTTGCCCTGTGCCCCTGCGCCCGCCGGGGTACCCTTGACCCCGCCTGAGCCCTTGTCCCGTGACTCAATGGACAGTGCGGCCCCGCCCCCATCGGCCCCTACAGTGCACACTCGCCGGGGTCGGGTCATCATCCCTCCACGGCACAAGGATTTTGACTATGGGTGAATTCTGGGGGGGCTTGTGTGGTGTTTACATAATTCACCCGCGGGACCTCGAGTTGGGGTGCGGGGTTCCGCACGGACTGTTTTTGTTGTTGCGCTTCCGGAGGAAAGGTTAACAGAGTTCCCGCCGTTATGCGAGTAGTTTGGTGATGTCGAACAATAAAGCAAGTTCTGTTTCTGTGTCCGACACTCCGCCTCCGACTCCTTTTCTCTGGCGCTACACTAGCACCTAAATACAAATATGTCTCTTGCCTCTAAATTAAAAAAAAAAAAAAAAAAACAGTCCAACATACCGCTTGCTTTCATAGTATTTATTTTGGATTGGGATCAGGACCACAAAACGGCTTTTTTAGACTCAGGCTTGAGAAAGCGTGGCAAGGAATTGTGAGGTCGTGGGGTCACGCCCTGCTTCAATATTACTGGCTCCAGGGCACACGCTCCTGCACTGTGATTGGTTGTTGTATTCCTGTAGAACGCGCCCTACTGCTTGCAGGCAGGAAAAGATGTGACATGTTTGCCGAGTAACCCAAGCCCTCTCAGTCCGAACCATTCCACCCCCCACAACTCCAACCTTAGCTCTAAACATGATCATAATGAACTCATTTGTTTTCATTTCGTACAAATCTGATACATGTTTGAGGATGGTCATCTCAATCCACTGTTAAAATAATTACATAACATCTAATCGCTATTGGTGAATAGATCACTAATAATAATTAAAGTCCGCAAAAAAAAAAAAAAAATCGTGTAACGTGAACGCCAAAAATTGTACTTTACACTTATACCACCGCACCTACGGTATGTTCGCATAAAAAAACCAAGCGATTCCGTCAAATGTTAGTTGACTGACAGTACTGACAACCAATAAAATGCATGTTTGACAAAAAAGGGGAGGGGTTATTTCAGCATTGCTCCACTTCTGCGATTCTGTGGACATTATTGGTCAACTCAAACGAACACATTTCATACCTTTTTCGCGCGGGGCTGTCAAAAAGTCAAGTCTGTGTCGGCAGCATTTCACATAATTAGCGGGGGGGAAACATACCTACAGAGAAAGTCGATGCCCAACGCCATCCTCAGGTTAGTGTAAAGTTGACACGTTGACGTGGCAGTCCACAAATTGGATTAGTACTAGTAGTACTGTGTCTGCTAGTTGACAGCTACATGGACGGCTATTGTGTATGAAACGGGTAGTAATAATATTACTTTCTCAGCGGATTTGGTTCAGAATAATGTGTTATTGACTTTATGGAATTGACCGTAGGCACTGTACTTGTCTCTTAAACGAAGACAACGTTTGAAAAGAATAGTACTTGGAGTGTTTGTCAAAGATGTGTTGGAAATGAGATCGAGGCCGTAACGTCGAGTAGATAGATGTGCACAGGTCAACAACATGGACACTTACGGTCAGTGGTTTGAAGCTACGTCGGGACGAGATGGTAAATCTCATAAGAAGAAGGCTTCCTCCTCCCACCTCAGTACGCCATGCCCCGAAGAAGGAGACCGCAAACCCAAGTTTGTAAGTTCTACTTAAATGAACGGTGACGTTTCAGTGTACAGGACTGTACTGTGCTACTTTTCTTGAACTCCTATTACAAAGACGGCCCTAATAAAAAAATAAATAAATAAAATGAAATAATTGTCGCTTTGACAGGTGGGCATTTGAGGAATTGTTGGATGCATTCAATTCCAACCAACACTTCTCCATACCTGAACATGTAATATACCAATGTTTTGGCTTTTGAGAGAATGGCTAGGTTATGAAAGCCAGACCTCGGTGCTTCATTGTTGTGGTGAAGACACAGGATCAGGGACTAGTAATTCATTGTCAATGAAAGCCCTGACAACCTTTTGATGAACTAATATTGAATAGCACAATATTCTACACTACTATGCTGTATAACATTGAATCTGTGCATAAATGAGGGTTAAACAGCACATCAGCCCTATTAAAGATTGAGATTCACACACACGGTTAGTACAGTACCTTCATACATTTTCTTATGCATGCAGCAATTTGCTGCAGATGTCATCTTTCTTGGTAATGAGAGAGAGAGCGAGAGAGATTATTAAGAGAACAATTAGGGCAATAAGAAGAATGAAGATTAGCAGTTTAGTGAAATGGGTATTATTATTATTATTATTTTTTTAATTTTAGTACAGTTCTATGACTTGTGTTGGACTTTTAATATTGGTTTCTCAATAGCACCCCTTGGCATGTCTATGTCAAGGGGTGCTATTGGTATTTGCCTGAAGCAAATAAAAAGGTTAAAATTAGCAGAGGGTTTAGCCCTTGTACTAATCCATACGCTTCCTAGAGCTATAGTACAACGCAGCTGTCTTTTGCCTGTGTGTCTCTCTGGTACTCTGCAATATTATTCTTCGGTCGAGGTAGAAGTCACTCGTCAGAGAGACATAAAATTGCTATTAAATCAAGTTACACATTATAGTTTTTGTCACATTTCAGGTTTTCCCAAATCAAGACTTTAAAAATAACCTGATTGGCACCACTTCTTGTCAGTCTGACCCGTGATTGCCAAGCATCCAGTCCAGTTTACTCAGCTTCTTGTCCAAACTCAGAGGGAGTTGGCTCCAGCACAACTGTGACTCTAGTGAGGACAAGCAGTATAGGAAATGGATGGATGGATAGATTGATACTTTATTAATGATTGTAGAATGAGTGTCATATACCTTTTACAGAAGGATTTTGCTTAATCATTTACAGTGGAAGCCAACATGAACATGACTTCTGTTGCTGGTTATTTTATAGTATCATCACAATGGAAAAAAAAAATGATGCAGCATAATCTTGTTGTAACTACAAGGAATTTGAAGAGCTTGGACTCACCAAGGGAGAAATGTTCTCAGCCCTGCCATTGAACCTTTGTCTCATCACACCACTGTAGTATAAAGTTACTGTACTGTATAGTATGAGTGCAATGGCTAGTTGAAAACGATTTTCCACATTACTCCATGAGGCGGCAGTACAACATCATTAAAGCTAAGCATAAAAGCTATGGCTGTTGAGTAAATTTCTTTTTGAGGTCACCCAGTGACAGACTTTTATTGTTGTGATTGAGGAAAACAAAGTTTAAAACGCACAGTATGGGGAGGCATAACAAACAAATCAGAATGTGTTCATCATTGCAGAGATTGTGCTCACTCCTCTTATTTGTTAGACCGCTTCACTATACTACTACATTCAGCAGGAACGTTCAAACGCAATGCGGTACTATATTACATTAATTGTAAGTAGTGAGTGAGCCCACTAAGGGTGTCTTTTACTTTTAGAATTAAAGAAAAGGACATTTACAAGGGCAGTTAATATGAATGAGCGCAGGAAATCACACCAGATAAAAATGGTAGGTGAATCACAACTTACTGGTTAATCATGGTTAATGATTAATTTAGGGCGCTTACCTTTTTCCTTATGAAAAAAATAGTCAAATAACATGTATAATGTCTTGTAATGGGCCATACGATTTATGATTACATTTTAAGGAGGTTGAACAATTCCACATGTGGTGTGTGGAGGGAAACTACCTGGCTGCTTATTTTGTACAGACACCTGAAGTTAATTACAGTTAATTTCTGTGACCCAATGTAGATTTTAAAAGTAAAAGGCAACTTTGTATTTTTTAACCGAGTGAATAATAACTATTTTCACATGTAGCATTGTGTCACTGTGAAGGATGTCTTGGGGTTTGGCTTTTTTTTTTTTTTTTTTTTTTAATTTATTTATTTTTATTCTGCTTTATAGTAGTTGTGAGATTACTTCCTTTCTTTAGCTTTGTCTCTGTAAGGTCAACTGTGACCATGCAGAGTCCAAACTGAAACCTAGACATTGTTTAATACATTAAAGTTGATGATTGTGTCCAGGGCAGTGATCCTTCACATTGTTTTTATTTTTCTGTCCCTCATTTATAGCACCGGCCATTTAAAAATCTCACTGATGACGTGGTAAGAAATGAAAAATGGAAGCAATTATTTGATTTTCTTGCCTGCAGACTATCGACTAACATGACTAAAAGCATTGCATTTGTTAAAAAAGTGAAGCCTTTTAAGTTAGAAGTGTTAGTCAATTTTTCTTTCACCCTAACAACATTCATGCTTTTCTCACACAATACAAATTGAATATCATCGGTAAGCAGAATGCATTGTTGATTCCACTTTGATACATTTTACTTACAGTAAACTTAACACTCATCTTGCCTTGTAGTGCATTTTTTTCTTTATTTTGAGTTTCTTTAATTTTCTTTCCCCCTGCAGCTGGACAGATTTGCAAGTATTCGGATCCCAGGAAGTAAAAAGGAGCGGTCAGCGATGCCCCATCCTAAACACAGTACTACTGATTGGTCTGTATTTTCATCGTCCAGCTCCCAGTTTGAGGAACTTTCATCAAAGATCACTTCAGAAAAGGAAATATTGGCACTGTTTGAAAAAATGATGGTATGGAAGTAATGATGTCATTCTTTTAAACAATGTTTCTGAAAAATGGTTATTTACATTCAACTTTCACTGAGCTAATGACTTATCAGTATTTCTGTACACGTACAGTGTAGGAGAGAGATTTTTTTTTTTTTTTTTTTTTTTTTTTCCGAATGATGATACTGTACTCCTTAAACAATTGCAAAAATTAACAGCTATTTTTTTCATGTTGTCAAGATTTAACACATGTTGCTTTTCAGGAAATATCATTGTCTTTGAGAAGATATAAAACACCTACAGATTGATAATCCATTGGAAGCATTATATTGCATTTACAATAATTTAGTATGGAGCTTTGTTATATATTATATATATATTACATATATTAATAAATGGAAGCCCTGTAGCTCAGTGGTCAGAGCACTGGTTTGGTAAACCAGGGGTTGTGGGTTCGTATCCCACTGGGGCCTCCACTCCCTGAGAAGAGTTGCGTCAGGAAGGGCATCCGGCGTAAAACTTGTGCCAGACAAATATGTGCGTTCATCTGAGATGACACGCTGTGGCGACCCCGAAAGGGACAAGCCGAAAGAAACACACACACATGTATTAATAAATTAAAGCATTGAAACTGATTTAATTTTTGAAGTAAGTGTATTGTGTTCATAAATCCTGTGTTAATCTCTTTTATTATTTTTTTTAATGAGATTGCAAGATGTGACAAAAGTCACACCTTAACTTGATGTTTAGTCAAGTGTTATTCTTCCCAAATGTTTTAACCGTTAATGTTTATGCAATGGAAAGTCATGTTGCCTGAGGTATTATAAAACAGGACTGATAAAACAATATTGTAATTCTGTTTTTTATACTAGGAGGACATGAACTTGAATGAAGAAAAAAAGACTCCCTTAAGAGACAAGGACTTGAATACAAAGAGAGAAATGGTCATCCAGTATGTCTGTACTTCTTCCAAAATGGTATGTTTTATATTTTATAATGCATTTTATGCATGTATTATGCTGGCTGTATTTGAGTGCTGCTTTTGCACACCTGGAAGTGGACTTTTAGCTCCTCAATTTTCTGCATGTTCATACTTTGCCTAATTATTACGGCCTTGAGAGGACTGTTGTACTGTATAAGATGGGACAAATCCAACACAAGAGTATGGAGCATTTTTATTGGCACTATTGCACCATTTTTGCAGAAACTCAAATTGCCCTTCACGTCAACTGTTCTTAGCTGACAGAAATCCACTACTTTTTATGGCAGAACAGCAGCTAAATAAACCTCGCCATTGGTAAAAAGAGTTAGCAATTTTTATGAGGCTGTCAATACCACATCTTTTCAGAATTGATTATCCTACAGGTATGACTAACCAAGTAATTTGCCTGCTTCCCCCAACACACACACACCGAGAGACTTCCTGGCATAAAAACTGACGATTGCTAACAGAACACTTTACTGCTGATATTATGAATGATATCCTTTGTCATAATTATGCTCGTGTCCAGTAAGGATGCACGGTAAGGGAATTTTTTTTTTCAAGAAATTATTTTATTTTTGGTAGGCCTGTAATCAATTGCAATGTGAAAAAATACAGGGTAACATGAAGTCCATTAAAAGAAACTTAGTTGTTTTGTCTCATCCCTCATGTTTTCTTTAAAGAATTGGACACATCTTGGAAATTCTACCTGGTTAATCAAATATAGGAGAATAAACGTGTAATTTTAATTTTACATTTTTCTGTATCGCTTATCGTCACGAGACTCTGGGCATGCTGGAGCTGATCAGTTGTCTTTGAGTGAGAGGCGGAGTATTCCCTGAGCTGGTTGCCAACCAGTTGCAGAGCATATACGTAGAAACAAAAAACGCGTTCACACTCTTTTTCACACCTACGCACAATTCAGTTAACCTAGCATGCATATTTTTGGGATGTGGGAGGAAACAGGAGTACCTGGAGAAGATCCACACAGGCACAGGGAGAACATGCAAACTCCACACAGACTGAGCTGGGATTTAAACCCAGTCCTCAGAACTGTGTAGCAGATGTGCTAACCAGTTGTTGACTGTGCTGCCAAGTCTCAAAAATTTTACATCTTTTAATTTAACAAACTTTAACAGTTGAAACATTTTCAAGGTTGTTTATTCAGAACATTTGTTTGCATCATATTGGCGTTTTCCAATATGGACTTTTAAGTCAGAGGAAACTTCCCACTGAGAAGTGCAAACAAAAATGACTATGGGCGTTTCATTTTGAGTGTATTTGTTCAAGATGTTCCCTTCCTTTATCTGTCATTTTTCATATTTCTTCTTGATTTCCAGGTAGTCTCTCTTTCTCTTCCTTGTTAAGTTTCTCCTAGTCTCTGTCTGGTCTGTGCACAGTCAGCGATTATGGTCTGAGATGCAGGTTTCATTTGCTGAAGGGTGATTGAACTTGCATGTGATTCGTCGGCACTGTTCATCACTATTGTAAAACCTGTAAATTGTAATTCTCCACTATATGAATTTAAAGCATCCTATATATTTTATTTATATTTTTTCTTCCGTGGTGTGTCAATCTTGACTCTGGACCGGAAAGGATTCTGGAAATTCTCTTTGCTGGAGTACTGAATGTCCTTCACATTCCCTTATTATATTAAAAGTTATAGTAAAACTTTTTTTACAACAATTCTCAGGGATTAATGGACTTTGCAGAGGCGACCCTTCTCTGCTGTTCATTTTTGGCGAAATAATAATAAATAATCAGAATGATGGATGGATTTACGCAAATGTCACAAATATTTGACTAATTACTGTAAAGTCTAGAAATCAGGGTCTACAAAACATGGAATTTTGAAATGTTAAATGTGTAGGAACTCTGCTTATACTTGTACATTTTTAATTTTATGGCATGCCTTGTAGTACCATAGAGCATCTTAAATATTTTTGTGATCCCACCCATCCCCATTGGCATTTAAACTATTTTCATTTTTCCTTCCTCCAGGGTAACTTGAAAAGCAGCTATCAGATATCTCCTCAGGAATTCCTAGGAGAGCTTAAATCAGGGGTGATGGAAGAACGCCTCTTTGCTTGCCTAGACTCACTGCGTGTGTCACTTACCAGCAATCCTGTCAGGTATAGTTCAGTAAAATTATTGGGCTTGTTGCTATCGCTCTTGTTGAAATGTATATTTTTCCCATTTTTGGCAGTGAAATAGTTTGAAAATGTCACATTGTTTCTTCCCCTAATTTTCAATACCTTTAGAAAATCCATCCATCCATTTTCTTAGCCGCTAATCCTCACGAGGGTCGCGGGGAGTGCTGGAGCCTTTCCCAGCTGTCAACGGACAGGAGGCAGGGTACACCCTGAACTGGTTGCCAGCCAATCGCAGGGCACATCGAGACGGACAATACTCGCACTCACAATCACACCTATGGGCAATTTAGAGTGTCAAGTACACAAGTACGGGGAGAACATGCAAACTCCACAAAGGCATGGCTGGGATCGAACCCGGGTCCTCAGAAATGTGAGGCCAATGCTTTACCAGCTGACCCACTGTGCTGTCGCGAGGTCAGTAGCTTTAGCAGTGACGCCCTGACTTCCCTCTCCCCACCCACTTCATCTAGCTCTTACAGGAGGATCCCGAGGCGTTC
The DNA here is from genome assembly GCF_019802595.1 of Syngnathoides biaculeatus. Classification (NCBI taxonomy): domain Eukaryota; kingdom Metazoa; phylum Chordata; class Actinopteri; order Syngnathiformes; family Syngnathidae; genus Syngnathoides; species Syngnathoides biaculeatus. Next base: position 26,854,470 of record NC_084642.1, on the reverse strand, counting down.
CCAGGTCAGCCGATCCAGCGTGTCCTCTGTTGTCCTCTGGGTAGTACTTCATGGCCTCCCCCCTATACCTATGTTGCTGAAAGTTTACTACACTAAAAATACTGCCACTTCATTTCCCCCATGTTTCCACCCATTCAGTCCACACTAGAAGCCAGCTGCAGCTTCCACCTTACAATCTCTACAACATGAGGATCCAGCATCAGATGTCAGCCAGTATAGTTTTGTGTCCAGCCATTGTGATGCAAGTTTATTCCTGAATTTGATTAAATAAACACAATAGGCCACTTTATACTCCCGCACTTGCGCTGTCGGCAATGTCTGCACTGTATAATGTGACCTACGCATTGCCCTGCTCAGCACCTCTACATAGCTTGCACAAAAAGTTCCTGTGTGGAGAAAGCCACAGGTCGGTTCTAGTCACATGCTGTGGTGACTTAATCGTCGATCCTCCCTACTCCATATACCAATTACACCGTCGTCTTCATGATAGATTTTGCAGCATTATAACCATATTGTCTCGTCAATTGGGTCCATTTGTTCAAGCAGACAATGTTCCATGGTGACCATTGTTGTTGCTTTCCTTGTTACGGAAAGGAAGGTTATTAAGACAACTTTATACTTCCATGGTTGTAGCGACTGAAGTGTAGAAAGTAAGAAAAGCAAAAGACAGACTCGAAATAAGAATCCAGCTTGCTAGAACCCCACTTTATGTGCACATGTGCATTGAAATGTCAGAAGAGGTCAGGATTGGGTAAACCAAATGTCAACGATGTTTCGACATATTGGCCGCACTTGAATCAAGTGACAAGATGGGTTTTAGGCTGACGGTTTTTTTTTTTTTTTTTTTGTCACGCGGTCGCGTTTGACCAAAACTCCCTCGGAGATAGACTGGCTGATCGCGATCCATGCATTGTGCAGCCCTGCACTGCACCATCTGTAACTCTATCCATAGATATAAATGTAAAAAAATTCACAACCACACCGAGACACCCTCTGAACAGGAAATGAATTGGTACACCACTGGAAATGTCATCTGAGAACAGGGTCATGTGTTAAAAATATATAACAATTGGGAAATTACCATCATTTCAGCAGCAATAATGGCTATAAGAAATAACCTAAACTATTGACAATGCCTTAACTATCAAATTCAATCTATTAGCAATGTTATTTTTTTGTCTGCAAAAGAGACTGCTTGCTTTTAACTGACTTTTGAGAGCTGATTACTCAGCCTGCAAATGGCCATTACAAGGTTGATAAATATCGATGCCATAATTTATTTAAGATTATGATTATTATGCTGTGCAGTTGAACAGCATGCAATATTTCATCCTGTTGCACAATATATAGTGTCAATATGTGGCCTGTGACTGACTGGGGACCAGTTCTTGGTGTAGTCCACTTTTTGCCCGAAGTTTGCCGGGATAGGGTCCAGCACTCCCGCAACCCTTGGGAGAATAAGCAGCTCAGAAAAAGGAATGGAATGGAACTGCAATAATTGTCTTTGTGCCATACTGCTTTGTCTCAATGAACTGCCCATCTTAAATCTGTTGTTACACTGTTTGTTCTTTTTATAGTTGGGTGCAAAGCTTTGGTCATGAGGGCCTTGGACTTCTCCTTGACATATTGGAGAGGTTGCTGTCCAAGAAACAGTAAGTTCCTTCTTTTTTTGTGTCTTATTCGCCTGATAGATCAAGCAGAATAGTGAATCTGGATTTGCTTTATGCCGCAACAGTTTTACTATGCCGCAGTGGAGGTTTTGTCTTCCTTTGTCATTTCTTTGTATTTTAATTGAAGTTTTATTGAGAATCAGAGTTGATCAAACGAACTGAACAAAATATCTAGGGGTGTGAAAAAGGGGAAGAAAAGACAAAGCGGTAACTCTAAATGGAATGAGAAAAGTAAATCATTACATATCTACAACAAAGAAACAAATATGGATGTTCCTTGAGACTGTAGGGCTACACCCTGTGAAGGAAAGATAGGACAAGACAGGACAATTATTCAAGACAAGGATTGTGGGACTGACTATTGAATGAATATATAATATACATGGACTCTTCATGTATATGTGAGTCATGTGTTGCAATAATTGAGGATTCCCACAGCCAATGAAAGAATCCCAGGGGTCTGTGTCTACGAACACATGCAATTGAATTTGCTGTTTCCTGATCAGTGTGCCACACCCTTCTGCTCTGCCTGCCCCCTGGATTTTAAATACACTACACATATTCATTCCTTTTCCCTTTTCATGCACCACATACACCCATCCCTGTGGGGCTAGTGGGTCATGGACCTAGGGGTCTGGCTCTTAGGCAGTAGTACCTGGCAGCCCTGCCTCCCCCCTCTTGTGTCACTGGCCCTCCAGATTTTAAATGCACCACACCCCCTAGGGGGGGGCATTGATCCACGGGGTAGGGCCAATGACTACCAGTCTTGGATATGGCATTCATAGTAACAAGGGGGAGGTGGGTTTTACACTGAGTTACATGGCAGTGCTCCTGAGGTCTGGGCCCCACGGGGTGGATTGCTTCTAGGTGTGGGGGGCTCCCCTCTCATGGCCCTTAGCTGTTCCCTGGGTTTTGACCAATAAGGGATCTTCTAACATTCTTGGGCTAGGCTGGGACTGGGTGCATTGCGGGTTTTGCGGGTGGCCTGTTCTCCTGGGGTTGAGGGGAGGCGGGTGGCGTGTGGGGCGTTGGTGGAGGGGGGATTTGATCCCTGTGGCCACTGCCCGGTGGCCAGTTGTCGGGCCAAGCGAATGTGTCCTGTCCACATTGTTGCTCTTGGGCGGACCTCTGGTCCCGGTTTCCATCCTCGATTTGATTGGGTGAAGTCCTTTGGCAACGCGTTGCGGACACATCAATTGTAGGACCTTTCTGTTAGTCTTTTTGCATGCAGAATAGTGTGAATTCCTTATTCTTTAACATGCTCATCTCAAGATAAAGAAACTGAGTTTCATCAATGTAAATATCTTGCCTTTTTAAATTATGCTAACGAGATGATTTGAAATTTTGTCTAAAACTTCCTCTGGGTCGATCTCTGGGATTGACTTGCCATCAGACCAGGGGATACCTGTCCTGCATAGGTCCTAAATCAGCTGGAATGAGTCCAGCTCCTTTGTGACTCAGAACAAGTTAAGTGGTACATAATGTGGATGAATTTTGTGTATTTTATGTCCATAGGCAGGAGAGGATCGACAAAAAGAACCAACATAAGGTTATCCAATGTCTAAAAGCCTTCATGAACAATAAGGTAACGACACCAATATACATTTTTCCCTTGTCATATCTTTTTCTTTTTTGTAAGGCCTGTATATATGTGATGAAAATTTGATTAAATAAATACTATACAGTACTGTATTGTCATATATGAATATAAAAAGAGAGGAAGATGGGAGGCCAGCTATTTTATTAAGATGCAAAATTTCTCTTTGCATCCAATATCAATAAGTCATTAATCATTGACTTCGTTGTAATGAATAATAGAATTTTGACTATGCTTCTATCATGTTTTGTTTACGTTATCATGAAAGGAGGTCAAGAAGTGGGTAAGAAAATATAGATAAATATGATGCTGATCCATATTGTGTTGTGAAGTCACAAAACAAATCAGTGATTGGTTGATACAGTAGACTTGTGACATAGGTCTGGCCGGAACCGTGTTTTCACAGAGGGTTAACCAAGTTTGAAAAATCAAAATAGCAAGCCAATAAATATGTCACTGGAGAAAACTGAGAACTGCATTTGGTTAAGATTACACTGCTATTATTAATATGAGATATTTCAGATAAAAAAAATAACTTTTATTAGTCCCATAAGGGGGAAATTTCCATCATATAAGTCATGGAAATAGGAAACATAAATACATAAATAGCACGTGCAAAAATGTATCTGGAAACCTACTACGACAAACCTAGAATCTAAACTGTCCAAATCAATCTATCAGCAGGTTATTTTGACCTTTGAGATCTCATTGAATTAACTTGTATTTTTTTTTTCCCACCAGTTTCAAAAACGGAATTGGGAAAGTCAAATTAATCCAACAGATATTTTTGACCATGGTGCATCTAACTCTCATATACTTTAAAGCTGCCACTGCATCTAGCATTGCAAGGTTGATGCAGTAAAAACAAAATAAATATTGAAGCCATAACATATAAACAGTTACGATTATAGATTAAGGATGATGCTGTGCAGTAGAACAATATTTAGATTTTGTTTAATCCCATTATGTATATGTAATATATATGTATATAAAATAATGTTTTTCACATAATTTTCAAAATCTTGAAATTTTCAAGTTTTGTGTAAGGCTTTAGCTGTATGCTAGCAAAATAAAAGCATGAGTTTCAAAATAAGAGTCGACACATAAATAAATGAAAACATTCCTCACAGGCAGAGTAGTGCTATTGGGGTGGGTTGGACACCTGACAGGCCATTTCTGGCTCGGGGCCATACATGTGACATACTTATCTGAGTGTATTGTGGTTTTGGGTTCCAAAACTATCGTGACACGTGCAGTACATACAGTAACAGTTTCCACCTGGACCGGAATCTATTTGTGGTGGTGGGCACTTGCCGGTTGGCCCAGTAGGGGTGAATGGGGATAATATTTATAAAAAATTTAATTAGGATTTCAACAGAAGACAGTAATTTTCCTTTAATGATTCTCATAATAAAATAATGTAACAACTACACTTTACACCGATCTGATCGATGGGAAATATAGGTATTTTAGGTATTATATTAGGTAGGTATTGGGTATAAACGTATTGCAGTAACTGAGTGGGGCTTGTCGCATGACTTGTTACATGGTTGCATGACCTAGTTACGAGTCGGTAATCTCAGCCCAATTTAAATTATGCTAAAACTGTCTTTTGAAATTGTTGATCTTACTGTGTGAATGATAAGCCATTTATATGTATGCTTCTTTATTGCAGTATGGGTTGGATAGAATACTTGCTGAGGAGAGAAGTCTTGCTTTACTATCAAGAGCAATAGATCCCACACAATCCGCTATGATGACCGATGTGATGAAGCTGCTGTCGGCCATCTGCATTGTGGGCGAAGAGAACATGTATGTTCAAATGTCTCTGCTTTAGTTCAAACATCAGAAAAAAAAACAAAAAAAAAACTCCATCCATTTGTGTTAGTCTCAGGGAGTAACTAATGATCGTTTTACAAATTCCTTCGACCCTTTATTCACTCGTACATTTTTTGTTTTCATTTAGTTTGGAGAAAGTCCTTGAAGCCATCACCACAGCTGGGGAATGGAGAGGCATTGAGAGATTTAATCCCATTGTGATAGGACTACGAGATCACTCGGTGCAGTTACAAGTAAGAGCAAAGAGGAAAACAGTGACTCCAATGGTGTTGCATAGTCTCCCTAATTTATTATTTAAGATCATCCAAAGAAATGTAAATATTAGAAAAATATAGCCCAAGTGAACTAAAAAGTTGTTTTTAAATGATTTCAGTTATTCAGGAAAAAAATATTCAGTTACCTGAGGTATATTAGGATAAGCATCTTGGAAAATGGATGGATGGATGCCGCTCTAAGTACAGAAAGTTACACTTAATTAATGTGCATGCGCCCATGTGTGTTTGTGTGCATGCACATTTGTATATAATCTATTTTTGTTTTCAAACATTTACACATTTTTTAAAATAATTCTTTAGGTATACATTTTTTAATGTTAAACCAACAACGTGTTAATGTATTTTAATGTTGGTTATGATGATGGTACTCGGAAAGCTACTGTATTATCTGTGCATCTACTCTATATGTTTGCTTGTCTGTCTTTATGATAATATCAAATGGAGTTATAAACATCCATCCATTTTCAGAGCCGCTTATCCACACGAGGGTCGCGGGAGTGTTGGAACCTATCCCAGCTGTCATCGGGCAAGTGAAGTGGTTGCCAGCCAATTGCAGAGCACATATAGATAAACAATAGTCACACTCACAATCACACCTAGGGGCAATTTAGAGTTTCCAATTAACATGTTTTTTGGGATGTGGGAGGAAACCGGAGTGCCCAGAGAAAACCCACTCAGGCATGGGGAGAACGTGCAAACTCCATTCAGGCGAACCAGGATTTGAATCCCGGTCCTCAGAATTGTGAGGCCAGTGCTCCACAGCAGCTCCCCCGTGCCGCCCCTGAATTATAAACGATAAATAATAAATCCAGTATATTGTAAATGTAAATATTTTTCACTTACGTATGGACTTTAGGATTCTGCTATTTTTCATACATTTGTAGAGTGCTTGAGTCATCAATAATTCATTTGTCTGTCAGTTCCTGTCTTCTAACCTCAGGATTTAGCACTAGTCCTAGAACTAAAGTTGGCAGACAGAGGGAAAAAAACTTTCGTTATCTAATTTTGCCTTCGATTGACGCTTGGGTTTATATGTATGTGTGAGGTTTCTCCTAACTTGCTGGAATAGTTGCACAAATAACGGACAAGAAGTCGTCTTTCTTCTGATCAGTAGGACGTGAGAGTAAGGCCGGTTACAGTCTCCAAACACGTTCTGAACCAGGCTCTCATGTACTTTTTTTTTTTTTTTTTTCTTTTTTTTTAATGAGAAAACACAAGGTCAAAAGGAGGGGTGATCAGATAAAATGAACAAAGGTACAGTTTTGGTGATGATGTGGCACATTCTTTGGTTATGATGGAGTTGTCCTTCGCCACTTGTAGGAAGATACTGTTGCATCTGTGTGTATTAGCTCGTCCTGTGAACAAGACTCTTCGAAGCAAGGATGATATTTTGGCTTTGTTGCAAGTCCATAATAAATATATTAACGATAACTCTAACAGTATGAGTCTAAACTTGTTGGATTAATATTAAAGTCAACGCTCCCTAGTTTGAGACTGGTGAAAACAGACATATCACTAGATTTAAAAATGTCTATTTTCTCCAAGCATGCATGCCTTAGTAATGTGATTTTGCTTCTTTGTTTTATAGCTCATTTAGCATTCATTTGGGCATGCTTCTGAAAGAGGGATTTTGTTTTATCTACACTCACAGGGCTGACTCGAACATGCATCCTCTTTCACATTTGATATTGCAGGTAGCATGCATGCAGTTAATCAATGCGCTTGTGACGTCACCTGATGAGCTGGAATTAAGGCTGCACATCAGAAATGAATTTATTCGCTGTGGTCTTAAAGCCATTTTACCGGTAAGTACAATGACGCACACACACCTCGCCAAAATTATAGATGGACAATAGAACTGTATCTACATATTATTAAAATACATTGTAATGGTTTCAAACCCAATTCCAATTAAGTTTGATGTTGTTACACATAAATAGAGGATACAATGATTTGCAAATCATGTTCAACCTAGATTTAATTGAATAAACTACAAAGACAAAATATTTATTGTTCAAGGTTATAAACTTGTTTTTGTTTTTAGCAAATCAATAACTAAGAATTTCATGGCTGGAAACACATTCCAAAAAAGCTGGGACAGGGTCATGTTTACCACATGTTACATCTTTTCTTTTAACAACATTCAACAACTAAATGTTTGTTAATTGAGGACGCTAATTATTGATGGAGAAACGGGTCTTGACTGCATGCAGGCCAACCGAGTTCCTGCACTCTTTCACTACTTTGTTGTAACATAAGCAGAATGTGGTTTGGCATTGTCTTGCTGAAATAAGTAGGGGCGGTTATGACCATATTGTTTGGATGGCAGCATATGGTTCTCCAAAACCTGTATGTACCTTTCAGCATTAATGGTGCCTTCACAGATTAGTTACTCATGCCACTGGTATTAACACAGCCCCATACCGTCAGAGAAACTGGCTTTGGAACTTTTAGTCAATAACAGTCTGGACGGTTCTTTTCGTCTTTGGCCAACAGGAAATTACGTCCACAATTTCCAAAAACAATTTTAAATGTGGACATGTCAGATTATGGATCACTTTTCCAGTCTGCAGCTGTCGCGCATTGATCTAGAGAAGCTGACAGCAATTCTGGCTGTTGTTGATTAATGCCTTTTGGCTTTTGCATAGTCGAGTTTTAAGTACAAACATAGCGCAAAGTCAGATGTGGCCTGCCAAAGCAAACCGTGTTCATCAACCTCGGTGATTTTTGCTAAAATCTTTACCCAAATCCCTGATAATAATCCTAAAAATCAACAATAATGACGATATTGTAATTTACTGTTTTCAAATCCTTTTTCTGCAGTAATTTAAACAGTACTTGAACAAACTGTTATGCTTGGCTTCTGATTTTAAAACTTTTATTTGGTGAAACATTTACACGTGATTCAACTCTCCCTCTGAAGGACATCATAACTACGATGCGAACAGACACAAAAATGAGTTTGACATCCCTGCTGTAGATGATGAAATCTCTAAATTCCTTGCAATTGTATGTTGAGGAACATTGACCTTAAACTGATTTGACTATTTTCTCAAACACTTCACAACTAGCTGAACCTCACCCCATCTATGCTTGTGAATGACTAAGCAATTCAGGAAACCTACTTTTATACCAAATCATGGCACCCACCTTTTCCCAATTAGCCTGTTCTCCTGTGGGACCTTCCAAACATGTGTTTGATGAGCACTCCACAACTTTTTCAGGCTTTTTTTTGCCACCTGTCCCGTCTTATTTGGAACGGGTTCAGCCATAAAATTCAAAGTTAATGATTATTTGGTAAAAACAAAGTTTATCAGTTTGAACATTAAATATCTTGTCTTCGTAATGGATTCAATTAAATGTTGGTTGCTCATGACTGAAAATCTTTGTATTCTATTTTTGTTGAATACAAGGTCCTAACTTCATTGGAATTGAGGCTGTGTATTGCTTCCTAATCTTAATATCTCCTTGCAATGTTACTGAATGTTCTTTATTTTAAATGTAGCAACTGTCAACTGTGAGGAATGAGGCCCTTGACATTCAGCTCAAGGTGTTTGAGGAACACAAAGAAGAGGACATGATTGATTTTTCTCATAGGCTGGAGGACATCAAAAGCGAGCTGGAATATCCTTTCTATGATTTACCCAATTAAGTGAATGCACCCTGTTAGTGAGTTATATCTAAAATGAAAATAGCCCTGTTACCCAGTGAAGGTCAAATATTTATGAATAGATATTAGATAACACTCTTTGAATGCAATGATTCCTGGGGTATTCACTGAAAAGTACATCTGGCTTTTTTGTGGTTGCAAAGAATGGCTTCCATTTATCAGCAAGTCTTTGCCTTGACTCGCTTTACTGATGCGGGAGACCTGTTCAGTGTTTTGCTGAATATGGTGAAGGACAGCAGTGCAGAAAACTATTTCATCTCTATCTTGCAGCACTTGGTCCTCATTCGCAACGACTACTTAGTCAGGTCTGTTTGAGACCAGTTAACCCACATCTATATTTAACCAAATATATAAAGTTTTTCAGCATGAAGAATCTCTTCCCTAGCATAAAATACAATTCAGTCTTGTTTTTTTTTTCTTTCCCTCTGTTGTTTTTCACATTTTTCATGTCCATGGAGTTTGCACGTCTGGTTTATATGTGCCCTGCAATTAGCTTGGGACCAGTTAAGAGTGTACCTTGCTTCTCACTCAAGGGAATAGCTGGGATAGGCCCCAGCACCTTTGCGATAGGTGCAGGTATAGATGGGCCTGGCTCATGTTGAAGGCCATTACAAAAAAGCAATGAAATTAGGGAAATTTCTTCTAATAATAAATTTATCCAAAATGTACTTGAGCAGTATAAATTAATTTTTCAGCATGATTATATTTTGCGTTATATTCAATTTGTTTAAAAAAAAAAAAAAACTACAGCGACACAGAGATCCCTCCTGTCCCTTTCTACAAAAGCACAATGGTTTTTTTTTTTCATGCCTTTGTTTCATGTGTTTTGTGACATCTACTGGCACTCATAAATCTTGCCGGCATTTCAATTAGTCAGATTTTCTCAATTAACAGCAGGCCACTGTCCCATCCCTTGTTAAATTTCTTATTCTTGTGCCCATTTATTATTTTTTTAGTGTAGCTGTACAAATCTGGCCTGTGATATACTGTAATATGAACTCATGTACTGCACACACAGAACATTTGGATTAGAAAACTCAAAATACTTTTTTGGGATATTATGATTATTGCAGATTTGTGCCTCATTATTGCTGCTACATCCTAATTTGTCTTGATGACATTCTACAGCTGTTTTAAACATTCACAAATTAATCTACACTGAATAAACTCCCCCCACAAATTAAATCAACAGGGCTGCATCTGACCAAATCTTTCTTTTGTCATCTCCCCCATAGCCCCATTTGTACTTATTTTACTTGTCATTCTCAGGCCTCAGTACTTTAAAATCATTGAGGAGTGTGTATCTCAAATTGTTCTGCATCGTCACGGAACAGATCCAGACTTCAGTTATCGTAAACGTCTTGATGTGGATTTCAGCCACCTCATAGGCAAGTCACTTTCTTATTTTAGAACATATTTCAGCTATTGCAGTTTGATAGTAATGTTTTTTTTGGTCCCTTTCCTCAGAGGTTTGTGTAGATAAGGCGAGATTTGAGGAGTATGAACAAAGAGCTTTGGAACTGGCAGAAAAGGCAAGTGTAAACTATCAACTTATCAATTTTATTCCTCCACATATCCATGACTTGGTGTGACTCATCGTTTGTAAAGTAGAAGATAAGAAGTTTGAAGCTAGCATAAATGTGTATTTTGTGTAACAGTACAATCTCATTTCAAGATTTTATTTTAATTTAATTTTAACAATGATGTCAATAAATGTAGCTCAGCCTCTGCATGGAATGAATGAAATATTATTTGGTGGCCCCCTTTTGATAGTCCACACTGAATTGAATGAATTTTTACTATGTGCAGAAAAAAGTTATCGTAATTCCGCGTGTATATTGCGTACCCACGTATAATACGAAACCCCAAAGTTGAGCTCGGAATTATGGAGAATACTTCTGCCCATGTATAATGCATTTTTACTACGCTTTACACAATCAGGATTTTTGGGGCTGATGTCCGATCAGAAAGTTAAAAAAAAAAAAAAAAAAACAATTATAACCAATTACCGATTCGATCACAAGATGGAGCAATGAGTCTATTTAAACAACCTGTTCATTTACTGTATATTTTTGAATATTTAATTGCTGTACTGTGTATACTTGTGTACTTAATTGCTCAAAAAATAGATACATTGTTCCCTCGTTTAACGCCGGGATTATGTTCCCAAAAATACCCATAGAATATTTTGTTGGCTGGAAAGCGTTGGCCTCACAATTATGAGTTCCCGGGTTCAAACACAGCCATCCCTGTGTGGAGTTTGCACGTTCTCCCCATGCCTGTGTGACTTTTCTCCGGGCACTCTGGTTTCCTCCCACATTCCAAAAACATGCAATTTCAATTGGACACTCTAAATTGCCCCTAGGTGTGATTGTAAATGCGGCTGTTTAGGATTGTGAATGTGGCTGTTTATCTCGATGTGCCCCGTGATTGGCTGGCAACCTGGCAAAAGTGAAGCTTGGTATTTGAACACGTAGTACTTCATTTACTTGGTCTTATTTTGAAATTCACAGCCCTACTTTTATTTAGTAAATAAGGGGAAACTGTTGTGCTCATGTTTGATTACGCATGCAGACGTTGCTAGATGTGTAAAATTCTTTAAAGAAAATGTGAAGGGACAGGTGAAACACATTTTCATTTCATTGGAATGAAAATGAAGTTGTCAAGCATTTCAGGAAATTCATTATCATTGAACATAACCTTAAAAAAGGTGGCGCGGTGGAGCAGCTGTATAGCATTGGTCTCACAGTTCTGACGACCAGGGTTCGAATCCCTGCCCCGCTTGTACAGAGTTTGCATGTCCCCGTGCCTGCGTGGGTTTTCTCTGGGCACTCCGGTTTCTTCCTACATGCCCAAAACATGCATTAATTGGAGACTCTAACTTGCCCATAGGTGTAATTGTGAGTGCGACTGTTATGTCTCCATGTGCCCTGCGATTGGCTGGCAACCAGTTCAGGGTGTACCCTGCCTCCTGTCCGATGACAGCTGGGATTGGCTCCAGCACTCCTGTGACCCTCGTGAGGATAAGTGGCTAAAAAAAATGGATTGATGAATAACCATAAAGAAATTGATTCAAGTTCATTCATTAATATTAAAAAATACATTCTGACACGGTATGCAAACTTATGAGGATAACTGTACATGTATCCCTGTCATAATGGAATGAAAATGCAATGCTACACCTTATTCATAACCTCAATGTGGCGGTGGCATTTTGGAATGAAAGTGGAGAGGTTTTTCATAACCTCCATATGGTGGTATTTATTTATAAAATTGGAAAATGCAGCCCTATGGGGGCACAAACCAGTGCAATCTGTAGGCCGGTCCCAAGCCCGGATAAATGCAGAGGGTTGCGTCAGGAAGGGCATCCGGCGTAAAAACTGTGCCAAACAAATATGAGCGTTCATCTAAAGAATCCCATACCGGATCGGTCGTGGCCCGGGTTAACAACGCCCGCCCCCGGCACTGCTAACCTGCAGGGCGTCGTGGAAATTCAGCTACTGTGGGTCGAAGACAAAGAAGAGGAGGAAACCGGATCCAGCGTCAGAAGAAAAAAAAGGAATGCACAGAGCCTACAACTGAGTGTAGGGACTTTGAATGTTGGGACTATGACAGGAAAAGCTCAGGAGTTGGTTGACATGATGATTAGGAGAAAGGTTGATATTCTGTGCATCCAAGAGAGCAGGTGGAAAGGTAGTAAGGCTAGAAGTTTGGGAGCAGGGTTTAAATTATTCTACCACGGAGTAGATGGGAAGAGAAATGGAGTAGGGGTTATTTTAAAGGAAGAGCTGGCTAAGAATGTCTTGGAGGTGAAAAGAGTATCAGATCGAGTGATGAGACTAAAATTTGAAATTGAGGGTGTTATGTATAATGTGGTTAGCGGCTATGCACCACAGGGAGGATGTGACCTAGAGTTGAAAAAGAAATTCTGGAAGGAACTAGATGAAGTAGTTCTGAGCATCCCAGACAGCGAGAGAGTTGTGATTGGTGCAGATTGTAATGGACATATTGGTAAAGGAAACAGGGGCGATGAAGAAGTGATGGGTAAGTACGGCATCCAGGAAAGGAACTTTGAAGGGCAGATGGTAGTGGACTTTGCAAAAAGGATGGAGATGGCTGTAGTGAACACTTATTTCCAAAAGAGGGAGGAACATATAGTGACCTACAAGAGCGGCGTTAGAACCACGCAGGTAGATTATATTTTGTGCAGACGATGTAATCTGAAGGAGGTTACTGACTGTAAAGTAGTGGTAGGGGAGAGTGTAGCTCGACAGCATAGGATGGTAGTATGTAGGATGATTCTGGTGGTGGGTAGGAAGATTAAGAAGACAAAGGTAGAGCAGAGAACCATGTGGTGGAAGCTGAGAAAGGAAGAATGTTGTGCGGCCTTCCGGAAAGAGGTGATACAGGCTCTCGATGGACAACCGAAGCTCCCGGAAGACTGGACGACGACAGCCAAGGTGATCAGAGAGACAGGCAGGAGAGTACTTGGTGTGTCATCTGGTAGGAAAGGGGAGAAGGAGACTTGGTGGTGGAACCCCATAATACAGGGAGTGATACAAAGAAAGAGATTAGCGAAGAAGAAGTGGGATACTGAGAGGACTGAGGAGAGGCGAAAGGAGTACATCGAGATGCGACGTAGGGCAAAGGTAGAGGTGGCAAAGGCTAAACAAGAGGCAAATGAAGACATGTACACCAGGTTGGACACGAAAGAAGGAGAAAAGGATCTCTACAGGTTGGCCAGACAGAGGGATAGAGATGGGAAGGATGTGCAGAAGGTTAGGGTGATTAAGGATAGAGATGGAAATGTGTTGACTGGTGCCGGTAGTGTGCGAAATAGATGGAAAGAATACTTTGAGAAGTTGATGAATGAAGAAAATGAGAGAGGAAGAGTTGAAGAGGCAAGAGTGAAGGACCAGGAAGTGGAAATGATTACTAAGGGGGAAGTCAGAAAGGCATTACAAAGGATGAAAAATGGGAAGGCAGTTGGTCCTGATGACATACTGGTAGAGGTATGGAAGCAATTTGGAGAGATGGTTGTGGAGTTTTTGACCAACTTATTCAACAGAATACTAGCGGGCGAAAAGATGCCTGAAGAATGGAGGAAAAGTGTTCTAGTTCCCATTTTTAAGAACAAAGGGGATGTTCAGAGCTGTGGGAACTATAGAGGAATAAAGTTGATGAGCCACACAATGAAGTTATGGGAAAGAGTAGTGGAGGCTAGACTCAGGACAGAAGTAAGTATCTGCGAGCAACAGTATGGTTTCATGCCTAGAAAGAGTACCACAGATGCATTATTTGCCTTGAGGATGCTCGTGGAAAAGTACAGAGAAGGTCAGAAGGAGCTACATTGTGTCTTTGTGGATCTAGAGAAAGCCTATGACAGAGTACCAAGAGAGGAACTATGGTACTGCATGCGTAAGTCTGGTGTGGCAGAGAAGTATGTTAAAATAGTACAGGACATGTATGATGGCAGCAGAACAATGGTGAGGTGTGCCTTAGGTGTGACAGAGGAATTTAAGGTGGAGGTGGGACTGCATCAGGGATCAGCTCTGAGCCCCTTCCTGTTTGCAGTGGTAATGGATAGGCTGACAGATGAGGTTAGACTGGAATCCCCTTGGACCATGATGTTCGCAGATGATATTGTCATATGCAGTGAAAGCAGGGAGCATGCAGAGGAACAATTGGAAAGATGGAGACATGCACTGGAAAGGAGAGGAATGAAGATTAGCCGAAGTAAAACAGAATATATGTGCGTGAATGAGAAAAGTAGAGGGGGAAGAGTGAGGCTACAGGGAGAAGAGATAGCGAGGGTGGACGACTTCAAATACTTGGGGTCAACAATACAGAGCAATGGAGAGTGTGGTCAGGAAGTGAAGAAACGGGTCCAAGCAGGTTGGAACAGCTGGCGAAAGGTGTCTGGTGTGTTATGTGACAGAAGAGTGTCTGCTCGGATGAAGGGCAAAGTTTACAAAACAGTGGTGAGGCCGGCCATGATGTACGGATTAGAGACAGTGGCACTGAAGAAACAACAGGAATCTGAACTGGAGGTGGCAGAAATGAAGATGTTGAGGTTCTCGCTCGGAGTGACCAGGTTGGATAGGATTAGAAATGAGCTCATTAGAGGGACAGCCAAAGCTGGATGTTTTGGAGACAAGATTCGAGAGAGCAGACTTCGATGGTTTGGACATGTTCAGAGGCGAGAGAGTGAGTATATTGGTAGAAGGATGCTGAGGATGGAGCTCCCAGGCAAAAGAGCGAGAGGAAGACCAAAGAGAAGGTTTATGGATGTGGTGAGGGAAGACATGAGGGCAGTTGGGGTTAGAGAGGAAGATGCAGGAGATAGGCTAAGATGGCAAAAGATGACACGCTGTGGCGACCCCTAACGGGACAAGCCGAAAGGAAAAGAAGATTTATAAAATAGGAAAAAAATTCCCCACCTTTCCCCTATGCCCCTGTAAAATGCGCACAATTAACTTTATAATCTTTGGGGGGAGACAAATGCGCTTTATGCTCAAAATTGCAGATTAACTTGTGAATTTTTTTATTTTTTTTTATTTTTTAGTTTGATGAAGAATTTTTAAAACGCCAGGAGACCCAAGCTCAGCTGGTTAAGGGTGAAGAAAAGATAGCTGAGCTTCAAGCTGAGCTCCAGGCTTTCAAGTCTCAGGTATTTAAAGTGTTTTTTTTTTTTTAACAGGTTTCACTCGATCCATTCATGTGTTCTTACATGCACATACAGTATATAAAATATTAAACATTGATTTCAAGGTTGAAAAGCATCTCCCGTAAATGCATAATTCCAGGTTTCTTGGAATAAATGGTGGTCTTTTGGTCTTTTTTTTTTTTTCTTCCAGCCCCCAAACCTCTAATTTTAATTCTATTAAAGCTTGCCTATGGGGCGCTGACACAAAGTTTAAAGATAACACGGACTGGCCCTCTGTCAGCCGTTTGTAACTGTCATTACAATTCCATTAGAGCAAATTGTATTAATAAATTGTATAAATTTGTTTTGACAACCCTCTTCAACTTCAACTGATCTGCAGTCTCAGAATAGTATATTTATTTTCTTTCCAAGATAAATTTTCAATTTGAGAACTAAGAACACTCAATGATTACTCAAATAGCACTGTGTTTTAAATGGCTGTGGGCAATAGAAGCATTTTGCATACACAGCATCTTCTCTTTTGTCAAGTCTCATATGTGTGTGTGTGTGTGTGTGTGTGTGTGTGTGTGTGTGTGTGTGTGCGCGTGTGTGCGCGCGCATGAGGGACCATATAAAGTATGGGTTCATAAACCCCTAAGACAAATAAAAGAATTGGACCTCGGTTTCCCTTGCTCAGATGCGGGTCACCGGGGCCCCCTTTTGGAGCCAGGGCCGCAGACGGAGCGCCTGGTTGCTGGGGCTGCACCAATGGGGCACGGCCGGGCAGAGCCCGAAAGGGTGAAGTGCGTTCCCCTTCTCATGGGCTCACCACCTGTGGGAGGGCCATAAGGGGTCGGGCGCAGTGCGAGCTGCGCGGTGGCCGAAGTCAGGGACTTGGGCGATCCTATCCCCGGCTACAGAAGCTGGCTCTACGGACGTGGAACGTCAAATCTCTGCCAGGGAAGGAGCCCGAGCTGGTGTGTGAGATGGAGAAGTTCCGACTAGATAGTCGGACACGCCACCACACACTGCTTGGGCTTTGGTACCAGTCCTCTTGAGAGGGGTTGGTCTCTCTTCCACTCTAGAGTTGCTCACAGTGAGAGGCGCCAAGCAGGTGTGGGCTTATTACCAACTCAGCGCCTGTACTGTGGGGTTTGCAGACAAGAGGGTAGCCTTCCTCCGCCTTTGGGTGGGGAACGGGTCCTGACTTCTGCTTATGTACCAAATAGCAGTTCAAAAAGTACTCATCCTTTCTGGAGTTCTTAGATGGCGTGCTAGAGAGAGCTTCTGCTGGGGTTTTCGCCTGGAAACTCTCCCATGGATGCCATTTTTGACCAGTGTATTTCTCATGGTCGGGTCATGAACACTGACCTTAAAGGGGAAATCCAGTGCTTTGCATGAACAGTGTATCCAATAGGTCATGTAATATGTACCCTATTTTAAAAATGTGATGTTAAATCCCCTCTCATTTAATAGTATTTTGAGAAGATTTTTATCGACAATGACACATTTTCAGGGGCGCCGCCATTTTTGCTAGTCACATGACCTACCGTGCGCAGATGTGACATGTACCATGCTGCAACAAAGGCTCAATTACATGGGACACCATTTATGCCCAGCGCTGATTTCTCAGATTTATCCTCATCTCATGAAGAAATAGCAGTATCGGTTGATCGGGAAGACGAAGGAATACTTCCATACAGATTTGAACCTGTGGCTGTAAATATTGAATATTCGGATGGTTCTTCGGGCGCAATGACGCGGAGACTGATGAGCGAGCTCCGGCAGCAGGCCGCAAGCTGAGCTTCCAGGCAGCGGAGGCCGTTAGCCCTGGACGCCGAAGGTCGGATTTCCCCTTTAACTGAGGCCACCGAGGCCTGCAGGTCTTTCAATCTTGTTCGAGGTTCTTTTGTGACGAGCTGGATGAGTCGTCATCCCAGTCTTGGAGTAATTCGAGTTGATCGTCCCCTCCTGGGAAGTTTTGCTACGTTCCCAGTTTTCTCTATTTATGGATAATGGCTCTTACAGAGGTTTCCTGGACCCCGAAAGCCTTGGAAATGGCTTTGTAACCTTTTCCAGACTGATGGATTTCAATCACTTTTAATTTTTTTCATGAAATTATTTTGATCGTGGCATGATGCATTAGTTCTTGATTTCTTCACCTACTTCTTTCTCTGACTGATTCTGTTTCTTGATTAAATAAGTATGGTAGTAATCAAGTTTGAGTGTGGCTTGTTAAATTGAACTCACTTGTCCCAAGGATTGAAATAAAAATAATTTTGACATGTAAAATAATTTACAAATATTTAAAATGTGTATACATTTCTTGGGACACCCTGTATATAGGGTATGTGTATATAGATAGATAGATAGATAGATATACACACATGCACACACAGTATAAAAAAACTGAACCTATATTAATCACTTCAAATGTATGCATTGATTGTTCCATCTGTCCAGGGTGGAGCTGTACCAGTGGTTGGCTGCGTTGCACAGGTGTCTTCATTACCCTGTGGGCTTTCACCCTCTAACCCAGCATCTGGGTTGCCAGTTCCTCCTCCACCCCCTCTTCCTCCATTACCTGGATGCACTGCACCCCCTCCTCCACCTGGAGTGCCTCCTCCATTTGGTGCCCCTCCTCTACCCCCATTAGGATTTGGGTGCAATTCAGGCTTGTCCACTTGTCTTGCATTGCCTTATGGCCTTAGACCTAAGAAGGAGTTCAAGCCTGAGAATTCCACAAAACGCCTTAATTGGTCCAAGGTAAGTAGAAGTGTAATGTACACGTATTTATGTTATGCATAAATTTTATAGAAGTAGTTAGTTGCTTATGTTGCTCATAGGAAAAAAAAAAGAAAACTAACAGTTGGAAGCCTTGTTGACTAAACTTTGGACTGTCATTTAAAAGGGTTGTACCCAAAGATGTTCTGTACTGATTTTAACACTATCTACTGGTCATCTTGTCCACTGGTCAACTATTTAAATAGTTATCCAAGTTTATAAAACTTCACTTCAGTGTACCTATTTTTTACCCTCAATTTTGTTCCCAATATTTATTAGCAGCAGCTGAGGAACACACTTGTATTTCCAGACCTGAATAACAGGCTTCTTTGACAAGAGAACAGTTCTTGAAAATAACAGATGATTATGCTTCTGTTGGATCACATTGAGTGGCACCTCTGCAGATGTTGTTCCCAGCACTGGAGTGGAATATTAGTTCACACTGCGAATGGTGTTAGTTTGTGCTGTGATTAATTATTTAATATCTGATGTGGATTTGTACAGACGTTCAACATACCGAACCATATGCTTGTAATTCCAAATGAACCTTTTAGGAGGATGTGATGTGAGCTGTATAGAATACCCACATGGGTATCAAACTTCTGAAATTGTCAAAGCAACAAATTCTCTTTGGACTATGAGTATATACAGGTGTGTATACTGTATGTACTGTGTTTGAAATTACAATGCAAATTATATACTATATTACTCTGATTTTCTCTTAATAGTTGATACAAAAGGCAGTCAGAATTCTATTCTAGTTATCAATTGTCAGCATATAATTCAAATGTTTTTGGACAAATCTCCCAATTATAGTATTTTTGGGGGAAAAAACAACAACAAAACTGCACTGTTACAAATTATTCTCACAGTTTCAAGACCTTTGACAGCTTTTAAAGAACTGAAAACAATAATTGGAGTTTAGAGAGTTTGATCATATTTAAATAAATCAGAAGCTAGTTCAATTAAAAACAGGGCAAGTTACATTATGACACAGGACACCCGATGTAATAGCAGTTTCAAAATTCTTGCGTCCATTGAATTTCTTTCCGATGCTGTTTATTATGTTTGAAGATCATTTTGTCACTGAAACTACTGTTATTCTTTTGGTACCATGAAACTCTACATACTTGAGTCATTTTCAAACCTTCAGTGACCCTAAAGAGAGTGACACGTTCTCTCCCTGGCATTTCAGCCGAATCCAATATTTGCCGTGCGAGTTTTTATGCTGGAATTTCTTTGCAGGATGTCTGAATACCTTCCCAGGGGTATTTAATGTTCACTGGTTCTCAATAGGGTTGAAGTCAGCTGAAGATGGAGGCCACAACGTGGCTGTTTCTCCTTTTAATGCTCATAGCAGCCATTGATGCAGAGGTATACCTTGCAGCATTAGATTGTCTACTGATGAAAGCTGAGCAAGCCTGGATTGCTGGAAGTCACCATGATGAAAAAAAGAGGTAGCAGACTGGCAGACTCATGTTTGGCTGGAAACATGCCGGGGAGATAGCTTGTCAGGGTCCCTGAAGGTGTGAAAATGACCTCTGAAAGTTACGTTGAGTTTCTGTCTAACCAAACTCTTCTATGATACCAAAATCATCTTCAAGCATGACAATGCACCATCTCAAAGAAATTATAACAGTAACACTTCAAAAACACAAAAGTTCAATGGATTTTCAAGAATTGTGAAACTGCCACTAAATTAGCAACTTGGCTGTATCGCATTAAAAGAACATGCCTCAAGCAAGCCTTAAACAAAGTCCTCTTGTCCTGAGTACCAGTGACCAACATGTTTTTCCCCCCCATTTTCCTCTTACAATACAGTTGCCATGATCCACTTGTGTTGTCATCCCCACTGTAACATGTAACAAGTTGCATTTGAGTTGATCCGCAAAAAGCCCACTGCATGAATAGAAATCGCATTATGTTCTAGCCTTCCCCTAAAAAACTGTAATAAGCATTTATCATGAAAAATATGGCACTATCTTATACTGTATAAAAACAACAAATACAAATTCAAAATGAAATGTTTAATCAAACTTTCTCCTTCAATGTGCCGCTCATTCCTCAATTAGAATAAGCAGTACAGATAATGGATGGATGGATATCATGAATGCATATAACAGAATAAGGTGATAATCCGAATTTGTTACATTCCTGGTAGTTGGAAATATTTTTTCATCATTTTGGATACGTACCAATATAGAGCTTGTGCACGTGACGTCACCATTTTCACAGCACCATATTGCCGGTCGAAAAGAGCTGCTTGACAGTCTGGGGGACATTGACTCGGAGCAGAATATTCACAATGCCCGAGACTTGTTGCGCTTTTGGTTGTTACAACATATTAAAGATATTCAAAGAGATCATTCTACGGAATACTAGCTGAAAAGACAAGAAAAGATCGATGGATTTCAGCAATTAAACATGAAGGATGGTGCCCAACCAAATACACACGACTGTGTACCGATCACTTCACTTCAGGTAGGAATCATTCTTCTCAATCTCAAATTACCAAGAAATATTTTTAATGCCAAATTGGCTCATTTGAGAACAATGGATTTAAAAAAAAAAAAGAAAATAAAAACGGGAGTCATCTCCAACGTACACGAACCATGTTGCAGCCACACGTTAATCTTCGGTAAACCTCTCCCTGACAGACTTTTTTTTTTTTTTTTTTTTTAAATGCATTGTTCTCAAATGAGTCCAATACGTATTTAAAAATAGAATAATAAACCCGTCAGTCACACAGATATTTACTGAAGTTCGTGTGGCCACAAAGCGCTTCCGTCTATGAGGCTGTTGCCTATTCCAGCGGTTTTTCTTTTTTTAAATAGGCATTGGACTCTTTTGAGAACAATGCCTATTTAAAAAAAAAAAAAACGTCTGTCACGGAGAAGTTTACCAAAGGTTAACGTGTACAGCAACACGCTTCGTGTACAGAGGAGCCGACTCGCTGTCTTTTTTTTTTTTTTTTCTTCCCCAATCATAGATTTTTTTTCAACAATATATTTATTTGATTTTTCATATATAATTTTACAAAAACAACACAATAACAGTAAAACAAAAAAAAAACCAGTATGCATAATAGTGTTAAAAAAAAGAAAGCACACAAATCACAAATAATTCAAATTTTTTTTCAAAAACTCTTCTAAGGGTCTCCATATGTCGTCCACTTTTTTCCAAAATAATGCAATTGTTCTGGCCTGCAGGAGACCGAAATCTAAAAGCGGGGCCTTCTTTTTATTAACAGCAAAATCCTTGGGATATATACCTACCCTGAATAATAATAACCTGAATTCCAACTATTATAGAAATTTTCTGAATAGATTTCCAATAATCCTTGACTTTCCAACAATCCCATAAACAATGATATAAAATACCCTTGTCATTAGAGCACTTACTACACGTGTCTGTAATGTCAGGGGTCCACCGATGAAGTTTAACAGGAGTCACATAAGTCCTCATCAGCCATTTATATTGAAATAGCCTCATTCTAGTATTTGTTTGTTTTTGTGCTTTAAGGCATGCATGTTCCCAATCAATTACTTCAATATTTTCTTTAATATCTAGTTTCCATGCCTCCAATCTATTTTTACTTGATTCTGTACAATGTGAGACTAGAGATTTATAGAACATAGATATCTGCTTACATCCATGCAAACCTGATTGGACAATGTCTTCTAAACTGGACAAAGGGGGTTCATACATTGTTTTTTTATTTGTGCTGACAGTGTTTTAACTGCAGATATTTGAAAAAATGCTTATTGGGAATAGAACATTTTTGACATATTTGAATAAATGTAAGCATTTCACCATTTACATAAAGGTCACCTATTGATTTTATACCATTGCGTCAGGAAGGGCATCCGGCGTAAAAATTGTGCCAAACATATATGTGCGTTCATCTGAGATGACACGCTGTGGCGACCCCGAAAGGGACAAGCCGAAAGAAGAAGAAGAAGAAGATTTGCCCATAATTTAAAACCCCCATCTGCTCCTCCAGCTTTAAAAGTCGCATTATGCCATGTGGGAGAGAAGCGTGGAAGTAAAGGAGTGTCCCCTATATGTTTGTGGGATTCAAACCAGATATCTATTGTATTTTTCAAAAATGGATTCTTGGTCTGCCGTTTCAATACTCTATTCTCAGCAGAATATAAGAAATACTTCAATAGAAGGTGTGGTACTGTTGCCTGCTCTATTTTTACCCAAGAGGGTGATGGTGATGTTGAAAAATAATACATAGCTGAGTGTAATTGAGCAGACCAGTAATACCATTTAAAGTTTGGAAATTGTAACCCTCCAGTTTCATAAGGCATATAAATCAATCAAAATTCAGGAGCATTCTGTTGAGTCTAGTGAAAAAGATGTCAGGTAATGGAAGAGGTATGGTTTGGAAAAAAAAAAAAAAAAAAAAAAATTCGGCAAAACGTTCATTTTAACTATGTTTATATGTCCTAACATTGAAATAAGCATAATCATCCACCTGTCTGTTACCTCCAAGATTAAAGGGTTATAATTAACCTGAATGATATTGTTAATGTCAGGGGAAATTTTGACCCCCCAAATAAGTAAATCCATCTCTTGCGTTCAAAAAAGGAGCGTTAACCACAGGATTAAGTCTCTCTTCAGTACTTAAAAATAAAATAGATGACTTTGTATCATTAATCACATAACCTGAGAAACTACCACACTTTTTAATTTGCTCCAATAAATTTGGAAGGCTCGTGGATAACTTAGACAAAAAGAGAATTACGTCATCAGCATAAAGAGAGATTCTGTGATCTTGATCACCAATTTGGATGCCCGTCAAGCCTCTATCCATACAAATCGACATGGCCAGGGGTGCTAAGGCTAACTAATCCTAACCCAAGATTGGGGAAAGAGGACAGCCCTGGCGTGTGGATGTTTCCAAAACAATTGGTTTAGAAGAAATACTGTTGGTGATAATACTAGCAGTAGGGTTTGTTTGTGTGTGTGTGTGTGTGTGTGTGTGTGTGTGTGTGTATATATATATATATATATATATATTATATATATATATATATATATATATATATATAAAATTTAACCATTTAAGAAAATTATTGCCAAATCCAAACAAGAACATTAAATAAAAATGACCATTCAGTTCTGTCAAAGGCCTAACGTGCATCCAATGAGAGCAGTGCTGTGTCTTTACACTTTGCCTTTTCATCTAATATATTCAAAACTGTTCGAATATTGTGAAATACTTGACGTTTTTTAACAAAGCCATTTTGATCATTATGTATTAAACTAGGTATATACTGATCCAATCGTATTGCCAGAGCTTTGCAAAGTATTTTTGTATCGCATCCCATCAAGTTTATTGCTCTATACAAGGAACATTCTGTGGAAGGCTTATGAGGTTTGAGGATCAGGGTAATCAACGCAAGTCTCAATGTAGGAGGAAGATTCTCCTTATTATATGATTCGATATACATGCCCATCAATGGAGTCAATAATTGTTTTTGAAATGCTTTATAAAATTCTATGGTCAGTCCATCGGGCCCAGGAGCACGATTAGTGTTAATACTTTGAATGGCAGGAGTTATAGTCAATGAATGTGAGTTTGTGTAAAACTAGGAGTCATTTATTTAAATATTGGTATTTTTATTGAAAAAATCAGAGTGGCTCCATCTCTGTGCGATTTATTCTTGATTGAGAACAGATCCAGCAACGAGGTATATGTATGTGTCCAGACTTTTCTACGCTTTCAAAGTCTTCTGTGTAAATTTCAACGACTTACTCAGCAGATACATGTGTCGATCTAGTTGTCCAAGACAACCGGAAGCTGGTTAATAGTTCAATTATCGGCAAAAACATTGACTTCGGCATTAAACATGGATCCTCTATGCCAAGTGTCTCTCATTTTTCCACGTACCTTCAATTATTACCACCTTCTTAATGTTTAACGGTTTTGGACAAAACTCTGGGTGTCGGGCTATAAAACGTATTTTCGTGTCGTCTCCAACCGACCGAGCACTGAAGAATGGTTTGTTTGATCGTCACTTCCGGCCTGTGACATGATTTGATGACGTAAGTGCACGAGCTCTATAGCACAGCAGATGTTCAGCTCTGGACTGTGCTAAGTACTGTATGTCATTTTCATTTTTCCTCGGGTTTCTTGTAGATGGCATAAAAGCATGTCTAGGGTGTATTTCAATGAGTTTTTTTTTTTTTTTTTTTTATACGGCAGATTTGCTCAAACCCGTCTTGAAGTCATTCTCCGTGGCCTCACCGAACTCCTCCCACGCCCAGGTTTTTGCCTCAGCGACCACTGAAGCTGCATTCCACTTGGCCAGCCAGTACCAAGCAGGTGCACCGGGAGTCTCACAGGCCAGAAATGCCCGATAGGACTCCTTTTTCAGCTTGACGCCATCCCTCACTGTTGGTGTCCACCAATGTCTTTGGGGGTTGCCGCTATAGGCCAACAGGCACCGACCACCTTATGGCCACAGTTCTGGTCGGCCGCCTCAGCAATGGAGACGAGGAACACTGTCCACTTGGACTCAGTGTCCCCCGCCTTCTCCGGAACATGAGCAAAGTTCTTTCGGAGGTGGGAGTTGAAATTCCTTATGACAGAGGAATCTGCCAGCCGTTCCCAGCAGACCCTCAAAAATATGTTTGGGCCTGCCACGTCAGACCAGCATCTTCTCCCACCATTAGAGCCAACTCTCCACCAGGTGGTGATCAGTTGACAGCTCCGCCCCTCTCTTTGCCCAAGTCCAAGACATGTGGTCGCAAATCCAATGACATGACCACAAAGTCGATCATCGACCTGCGACCTAGGGTGTCCTACTGCCAAGTGCACATGTGGCCACCCCTATACCTCAACATGGTGTATGGACAATCAGTGATGCCCACGTGGGCATTGAAGTCCTCCAGCAGAATGATGGTGTCCTTGGAGGGAGTGCTCACCAGCACTCTCTCTAAGAACTCCAAAAAGGGTGGGTATCTGAACTGCTGTTTGGTGCATATGCACAAACAGTCAGGTCCCATCCCCCTACCCAAAGGCTGAGGGAGGCTACACTCTCATCCACCGGGGTAAACCCCAATGTACCGCCCCTGGGCAAGGGGACAATATGTATACCCACACCTGCTTGCGCCTCTCGCCGTAGGCACCTCCAGAATGGAACAGAGGTACCGGAGACCAAGCAGTCTGTGTGCAACTCCAGATTGGAACAGAGGTACCAGAGCTCAAATGGTGCCGAGAGGCGAGTCCGACTGTCTCTAGTCGGAACTTCTCGACCTCATGCGCCAAGTCGGGATCCTTCCATGCCAAAGAGGTGACATTCTATGTCCCTAGAGCTAGTTTCTGTAGCTGGAGATTGGATCGCTCAAGTTCACATCGCACCCGATCCCCATGGCTCCTCTCACTGGTGGTGAGCCCATGGAATGGGAGACACGATACCCTTTTGGGCTGTCCCCGGCCGAGCCCCATCGCTGCAGGACTAGCTAACAGGCACTCACCTTCAATCCCCACCCTCAGGCTTGTCTCCAAAGTGGGGTCGCGGTTACCTGTGTCCGGGCAAGGGAAAACGACATCCAATATTTGTACTCGTCATGGGGTTTTGGACTTGTACTTTGTCTGACCTCTCATCTAGTTCTATATTTTTCATCATAAATGCTCATTACAGCTTTTTAGGGGTAGGCTAGAACACGTCATTTTTATTCATTTTAATGAGGTTGATGTGAGATGAGTGCTTTGAGTTATGAGCATGTTAACAAAGAACCACTGTATTCTGTGCGAGCCTGATTTGAGGATTTTTGTTTTTTTTCTTTCCAGATCCATCCCCAGGAAATGTCAGATGGTTGTTTCTGGGTGCTCGCAGATGATGACAAATATGCAAAGCCTGATTTGCTTAGCAGAGTTGCTCTCACTTTTGGTTCACAAAAACCAGGTAAGAGACTTACTTTTTTTTGTCATAGTATCCAACCCGTCAGCTGTGTAACATTTTATTACTGTTAAATTTCATTGGTCTTTATCTTTTTCTGAAATAACTAAGCTATTGGTTAAACAGACATTAGAAAATATTGCTTCAAGAGTCTGTCAGAACTCTTCTATTTTTATTTACAATTTTCTTTGCTGATAGAAGTATTGTTTAAGTGTTACCATTTCGTTGATTGTCTAAAATTAGACTTAGAAGGGTTTTTGTTGCACACGTTTGACTTCTCATCTGTGTTCACACTTGACATCTTCATTCATGATTAAAAACTGAATGACAAATATATGTAAATATTCTGCAGAATTTTCCCCGACAACTGTTTTATTCTCTTTAACCGGATTTATAATATGCATGTTTTTTCCCCAGTCAAGATTGGTATGCATAGTTGAACACTTAGTCAGATACATTTGAGGTAGTAGATGGTACTGAGGGGAGTTGAGAAGATACAGGATTTGGATTAGCAGTGTTATTTCGCTGTGTCCGTTTTCAACACGTCTCACAAAAAGTTCTCACAAAATTTACTTTCAAAGATGCTATTGACCTTTAAATTTCACCACCAAATTTCAGTAGAACTCATTGATATTGAGATTTTCTCTCTCTTGCCCTCTCGCTCTCCCTCTAATTTTCTACGTGTCCGAGCAAACACACTAACCCCTTTGACCACTGGGAGCAACATCAGACGTATGCACTGGTCAGATCAGTGTCATCCATTGAAATGACATGGCTCATTCAAAGATTCAGATTACAGCATTTACATTCCCATCAGAATATTTTTAAGAACAAGTTTGTGTTTTTGCAAAGTTACAATGAATATGTCAACAAACAAAATACATTGCTAACTAAACCAAGCCAACTATTAACTAAAAGGAAGGTCGTTTGCAAGTTTTTCATTTTTTTTCAACCCACAATTATATCCCTGTCTGTTTTTCTTTATGTAAAACTGAATGATTGCTTGCAGAATTTCTTTAACAATGCATGTTGAAAGATGAATGATGGTCCCAAACAGTTTTAAAGGGCTACTGTCATGAAATGGATGATTTTTAGTACGGTATTAATGAAAAAACGTCAGCCCATATGGGTGCATGTTTTTTTTTACCACAAAACATGATTTCGACGTATACAGCTTTTTGTAACTCTCGCCATGTAAATCCTCTCGAGGGATTTGTTTTTGAGAAGCAGGAAGTGACATAAGGACAGCGGCGCCCCCAAGTGGACTCGTTTTTTTCCATTAGTTTTACCTCCGGGAAGGTAGCTCGTTGTTCCTTCGTGTTAGCCAAAATGCCGGCTCATTGCATTGCTGGACGTTGCTTGAACACTCGGGAGAATGGATTTACCCTTCATAAGTTTGCAAGAGACCTGGTTTGTTGTGAAAAATGGATTGTAAGGGTGCAGAGGACGAGAGCTTTGTGGATTCCGAATGACAGGCAGGTGTGTACGCAGCTACTAAAAAAAATAATAGTTTGGGGTGGATCATGTAATCAGTCTCTCATAACATAACAAAAGATCCACGTACGAAATATGTCGATGTGAGCGTCGTACGGCGTCGGGCTGCTGCGCGGATTGCGGCGAATCTGAAGAACCCAGCCAAGAATGCCTCACTCAGCCACGTGCGCGCAGTAATGCGCCCCGGCTCGACAGTGTTCATCGAGTACTGTGGCGGCTATGAACATGCCCCTAAAAACAGCACGGCTCGACTCCCTTATATGCCACCACAGCACTGAAAATCAGCCACACCAGCTGAGGCGCCGCGTTCGGTGGTCACAGCTTCTGCGAAGACTGTGGGTCGGGCATTGCGGACGGGGGCGGCTCTGAAGAACCCAGCCGAGAATGCCTCACTCAGCTGCGTGCGTGCAGTAAAGCATACTGCGGCGTCTGTGAACAACCCCCTAAAGCAGCATGTCTCGGCTCCATCATAAGCAGGACCGGCCGGCTGCGATGAGCCGCGATGACTCATCTCCGCCGCGGAAGTGGATTGGACGGGGTTGGGGTTTGACCGTGATCGCATATCATCTGAATATGGTTCGAAACAATAGTGTAATATTGCCCGAGGGCTCGAAACAAGAGTGTAATATTGCCCCGGTAACTACACTCGGTTGTTCGGTGTTCTCCTATTCAAAAAGAGCTTCCGTGTCAGAAGGAGCGCGTTTGTCTCTGATAGTTAGGGTGCACCATGGGTTTTCATTGGCGGATGTCCGGGTGACGTCACAGACAAAGGATGCAACCAGTATGGCCACTTGGATATCGTAGAATGACACTTCTGCAACTTTGCGTATGGATGTCGTGCTCTCCGCTCACATTTATTTTTTTCATATAGACATTAAAGTGAATAATGTTATGTAGTTTTCATTACAATATCTATTTTAGAATGTTTATAGGGATGACACTTGGGCTCTAAGGTTAATGTTATGTTGCCTCCTATATTTAAAATACAGAATTGGCTGTTTATGCACTGTATTGTGTGTGCTTTCATTCTCGATCAGGCTGTGCCAAGGTGGAATTTTAAGATTTTACACCTTCTCATCCTGTACCTTCTACTTTGACTTAAGACCAGACTTATTTTACTCAAAAAAGAAAAAAATTCGTCCAGTTTCACCACTTTTTCTACTATTATTCACATACCCCGACATTCATTAAAACAACAGCACTTATTTATTTTTTTTACTTTTACCATTATTATCGAGCGTAAACTCAAGCAGCATGTATAACTCTCTTTGCTCTACGTTGCACAGAATGGTGCAGGGTGAATGATGTTTGTAATTATGAGTGTATCCTTTTAAGAGTTGAAGGGTGGCAGAGTCATGTAACTAGCAGGAGATCGAGTGCTTCCGTGTTGGGGGAAAAATAAAAGTCAGGCTGTGGCTCACTGCGCTGGATTAGTTTTCATGTGTGCTGAGAATGTGGTACAAGTGTGCAATTGCGCAGTGGCGCACCTTAGAGGGAACATTGCTTCCAAGGCAGGAGTAAATCATTCTAAAAAGAATAAAAAGTATACAGGTTTTACAGATACAGATTTTCTTTGATACCCTGCACAAAACAAAAAAATATTTCAGTAAAGAGGTACAGTAGGCATTGCATTTTTTTAAATAATACTCAAAGTATGAAATTGAAAGCAACATCAATAAAAGAAACACTTAAGAGACAGCAGAAACTTAACCACATGACCATTGCAATGCTTGGGTCACTGTTTGGGTAAAACGTTTTCTGAAATCATGTTTGGGCAGTGCCTCACTAACATCACAAAAATAATCTTGTCTGAACTAGTTTTACATACGGATATCAGAATCAGCTTTATTTGGCAGAGTGTATAAAAAAACAGAAAATAAAGAAGGAATCTTTCTCTGGCAGACGGTGCTGGCCTGGTAGGATATACAGACATACAGAACAAAGAACAGGAGACATTTAAATTTATAGGAACTATTCGTTTTAAACGTCGTGCAAGATGTAAAATGTTTGTTTAGGACAAGTACGAGATAAGTGTGCCAATGTCCCACACTGTGTAAAGCTTGTACAGTCTCTTTACCCGTTCACGGTTCCCGTAATAGACCAGTGCAATGACGGTGCAATGACAGTTGTGCAAAGGAAGAAAGTTAGTGATGAATCGTGCGATAGTCTACAAAAATAAATTAATACTATTGATTGGACCAGCAGAATACGAGTGTCCCAACAATTGCACAAGGCAGAAAATAGTAAATTTGGTGATTAAGGATTTAATGACTATACTATTGCCAGAGGGGGAAAAAACGTTTGAATCCCTGCCAGTTTTGACTTGCATTGATCTGTAGCGCTTTCCTGACAGAAGGAGCTGGTGGCCAGGATGTGGAGGATCCGAAAGAATCCTGCCTACTCTGGACCTGGTTCGCGTTGCGTGTAAATCCTCAATAGTGGGTAGAGTGGTCCCGATAATCCGTTCAGCTCAGCTGTTTTGTTTGTTGCAGTCAGAGTTTGTCCTTTTTTTTGTGGTGGCCTCAAACAAGACTGTGATGGAGGTACACAGTACTGATTGGCTGTGTAGAACTGACTCACCAGCTCGCGTGACAGACCGTGCTTCCTCAGAAACCGCAAGAAGTACATCCTTAGTTGGGCTTTTTTGAGGATGGAGTTGATGTTCATCTTCCACTGCTGGTGCTTTTAGATTGTAAATCACAACTACGTGAAGGTCTCAACAGTAGCCACAAGACAGTTGGACAGCATCAGGGGCGGCTATAGTGAAGGTTGCCTCCTGAAGTCCACAATCATCTCTACAGTCTTTTGAGTGTTCAACGCCAGGTTGTGTTGACCACACCAAAGCTCCAGTCTCGCCACTTCCTGTCGATATACAGACTCGTCGCCGTCTTTGAGGAGGCCGATGACCATGGTGTCATCTGCAAACTTCAGGAGTTTGACAGTTGGCTGCCACGAGGTGTGGTCGTTAGTGTAGAGCGAGAAGAGCAGAGGTGAGAGGACACAACCTTGGGGTGCTCCGGTGCTGATGGTGCGTGTGGATGAGGTGGTGCCCCTCAGCCTTTTATGTCCTGCCCATGTCACGTGTTGTTTCCTGTCTGTTTAAAGTTTGCTGAACAACTTTTGTACAAGCCAGTTAAATACATGCAAACTATAGTCTGGTCATATGAGAGCAAAACTGAACACTTTGGAGTCCGTAATGCACACCACATTTACACACCCTAAAAACACCATACAAAAATTGAAGTTTGAGGATGGGAATATGATGGCGTGGAGCTGCTTTTTAGCAAGTGGTACTGGTAAAATTCAGATTGAAGGAAGCATAAATGGTCAAATTTACAATTAGATTTTTGACAAACTGGCTGAGGATGGACATTTCAACAGGATTACTAAAACAAAGCCTATCACCTGACTTGAATCCGATTGAAAATGAGAATCAAACAACAGCAATACATGTGACATCTGGAAGCTGTCACCCTAACAGGCTTTTGTAAAAAGTCTTACCGTATTTTCCGTATTACAAGCTGCTACTTTTTTCCAACAACAAAAACTTGTTCCGAGCGTAATGCTTAAACATGGCCCTGCTAAATGTTTTTAGGCATGTACAGATGCCATTAGAAAAGAAGAAAACTTTACCTCCAGTGTGTGTACAAGATGACGCCACCTCCAGGAGAAGACGACGAAGATACCTCAAGCGTGTATAAATAGATGATGAAGATGGCGCTACTTTTTGCCACGCTCGAAGCAAAATGCAGCAGGCCACACACAAACACAAAATATCTTTTTAATCTTTCACACAATCATCATGAAGAATCCAAGAAGAAAAGCATATGATGCAGCTTTTAAGTTAAAAACCATCTATCTGTCGATCCAGGAGGGGAATTAGGCTGATGCACGGAAGCTTGGCATTAACAAATTGATGTAAAGGGTTTAGAGATGGCACCACGAAGAACTGATGCAGTGCCAAAAGACGACAAAGGCTTTTAGAGGTCGTAAGACCAGATGGCCCAAAGTTGAAAATGTTCTTGAGGACTGGTTGAACCCACAAAGAGCAGATGGTCGAGGTGTATCCACCAGGCAGGATCTGACTGAAAGTTTAAAAAATCCCCAGCTAAATGTGCGTTGAAAGTTTTCAAGGTGGACCTTTTTGGTGTTTTTATTTCATGAGATGAAAAGGTTTGTCCATCTGGCCGCAGATGACTCTCTGTCAGGAACTTCCTTCCTGACTATAAGGAAGAAATTGCAAACTTCTATAATTTTTTTTGTAGCCAAAAAAGCCATGGATTCCATAAGACCCGACGACATCATAAATATGGATGCATGCATTTAATGTTTGACTTGCCTCCCACCCAAATTGTGAGCAGAAAAATTGTGATGTGTTAAATACTTATTTTAGCCGCTCTGCGTTGTGGTGTGTGTGTGTGTGTGTGTGTGTGTGTGTGTATACCATTTTCGTGACTATAAGGTGCATTATATTAAAAGGCGCAGTCTCATTTGCGGGTGCAATTTCAGTATTTTAACACATGTAAGACACATCGTTTTATTGGGCACAGGCATGGTGGCGCTCATGACACAGTGAGGCACAATTGTACCTTTATTTTTGCAAGCAGAAGAAAGTTTTTTTTTTCCCCCACTACAACCGGAGCAAGCAAGTCACCAGTCAATTCGCCATTTGTCATCCATGGCTCCCACGCCGCTCACAACTTCACTTTGTACACCCTGTTCACACTGTCCAGCGGTTGAAGTTGACTCCTCAAGCCTCCCGTAATAATAGCAAGTTCAATTCCTGCGCTTATTTTTACACTGCAGTTGATTTTTCTTTGTTCCTTGATAATCTATTGCTCGAGTTGCTCTTCCAACTTCGGCACCTTGCCGTGTGTCCATCGAAACTCAGCTTTGTCATCTTGATTTGACGAAACTCGTTTTCCTGCTTCCTCAAAACCATGGATTCATTGCGCTTGAATTCTTGCGTGGCTGCTTGATCCCCATATTTCTCCGTGTAACTCATAGCTTGCAGTTCAAACTGTGGTTTGTAAGCGTGTCTCTTTGTTGGTGTCATTTTTGGGGGTCCTTAGCCAAAGTGATGTTCTTATGCACAAAACACATAATGGAATGATAATATCTTATAGTCATAAAAAGACGGTGTGTGTCTATAAGACTTTTTTATTATATTTTTTATAATTATATTTGTTCCACTGGTCTTTTGTATTTCTGCGTTGAGATAGTGTGTGTCGTGGCCCTGATTGTGGTCCCAGTAGAATAGCGAAGCAAATGTAATATCATTGACGAGAGCTGATCCACTAGTACATGTTGTTAATTAGGAAACGGCCATAAAATTATCTAGTTTGTAATATTAATGTTAAATAAGTGATGGAGCGATTTTAGGG